>NC_086447.1:447277190-447577190 GCF_028390025.1 Pseudophryne corroboree
GGGTGTGGCCAAGTTTCAGTGGGTGTGACCAATTGTGTGAGGGGGTGTGGTCAAGTGCTCAATGTGAGTACCGAGTGTGTCTATATAGGGGCGTGGCTTCATGGGGAAGGGGCGTGACCACAAAATAATACCAATTCATAGTGCGGTGCACAGTAGTCTCCATTATTCAAATTATGCTGCACAGTAGCGCCACTACACCAGGTAGAGCCCCTTTTACACATTACGGCAGACAGTCCCGCTTTTTACACATTATGGCAGACAGTGTCCCCCTTTTTACGTGTGTGTGTGTGTGTGTGTGTGTGTGTGTGTGTGTGTGTGTGTGTGTTACTTGCCTGGGGAGGACAGCACGATCCACCATCCGGACAGCTCAGTCACTCTGCTCCGCAGCAGGATCCACCATCCGGACGGCTCAGTCACTCTCCTCCGGTCTGGAACCTGCAAGCTGCATCTACACTCCGCACTCCTTCACAGAGGAGACATCCGGCGCCACCAGCGGGACTCTCACACGGAGTGTACTTAATAACTACTGTCAGATGGTGGCAGTGGGAGTCAGGGACAGCGGCGGCGGGTCTTTATGAAAGCGCTGGCAGTACTCAGGGATGGCGCCGGGGACACGCAGAAGGTGTGTGCTGCCTGATTGTGAATACAACAGTGTTCCCACTGCTTGCAGAGGAGGGAGACCAGCGGCGGAACTTTCACTACTGACTGACTGCTGACAACGGCCGTACGGGGGATGTGCTGCTGATGGTGCGCCTTCAGTCCATTTGCGCTGTGGGTAAGGCACCATCGGCACACACCTAGTTATGGCCCTGGTGTCTGACGTCAATTCCGGGACGCTGAAGACATCTCTCCCCAGGTCACCCCCACTCCCCCCCCCTCAGCAAAAGACCGCACACAGCAGCACCATTCTCCCTCCCCAGGCCCCCCCCCCAGCAAAAGACAGCTCACAGCAGCACCAGTCTCCCTCCCCAGCCCCCCGCCCCAGCAAATGACAGCTCACAGCAGCACCAGTCTCCCTCCCCAGCAGCACCAGTCTCCCTCCCCAGCAGCACCAGTCTCCCTCCCCAGGCCCCCCCCCCCCCCCCAGCAAAAGACCGCTCGCCACTGCAGCAGCATTCTCCCCAGGTCACCCCCACAGCACACACTGCTCACCGGCAGAAAGCAGGGCGGCTGTCCCGGACGGACCCTTGCGCTGCTGTGTACGGGTGGCCGTGCACTGTTCCTGAGTGCAGCGGCGGCGGCGGTGCTCTCTCCATCAGCGGCGGTGCCCTCTACATCAGTGGCGGCGGCAGTGCGCTATCCATCTGCGGCAGCGGCGGCGGGCTGGATATGTGACATTCCTCCTCCTGCTCGGCTCCTATGAACATGTCACATTTCTCCAGGGAGCCAATCAGGAGGAGGAACAGATGTGAGCAGAGCAGCAGCAGTGCGTTACAGGGAAGGAGGGGGACATGTTGGGTGCCGGGTGCGGGGTGCGCGCAGCGGCGCGAAAATCAATCTAAAAAATCAATTAAAAATGACAGGGCGGGCACGTGCCTTGGTGCCCCCCCCCCCCTAAATCCGCCACTGCCTGTCCTATCCATATTTAATATGCAGCATAGTGCTTTCACAAAGGACTACTTTTCAGCAGAGATGAGCAGGCTCCATTCTCAAAGTACTGAGGACCACCCGAACGTCTGATATCCGAAGAGATCCGAGAAGGGACTTCGATCTCACCACCTGCCTCAGATCCCAAAATGAGGCAAAACATAATCTTCCCGCTTTCAGATCTTGCAGGTTTTGGATTTAGGTGCCAAATTTCAAAGTGCCATTAAAATCAATGGGCTGATTGCTGATTGACTCAGAGAGCAGTTTTCATGACTCTCAGCCAAAAGGCTCACTGAATTCTCATCCACCCGGAGGTTGCTGCTGCGTCTACCCAGAGGCTGCTGCTGCAATGATAGGCACTAAGAGATCTAGTATCTTTAATAACTGTCTCCTCTGAGGCGGTGGCCACCTCGAAAGGGATATTTTCAGTAGAGTTAATAGAGTCTGCGGGTGGATGCGGACAGGGATGCGGAAAGGTATGGGGGTTGGATAGCGGTGGTGGCGGTCAGGTTGTGGCATGAGCAGCCCGGGCACTCCCCTCTCTGTTAGAGAGGCCAGGAACGGTGCTGCTGTGTCAGCAGCACCCCTCTGATGGTGTATCTGACCTGCATTGTATCTGACCCACACTGTATCTGGCCTGCACTGTAACCCAGACTGTATCCAAAGGACACTGTAACCCACACTGTATCCAAACTACACTGTATTCAAATAGCACTGTATCTAACACACACTGCAACCTGCACTGTATGTGACCTACACTGTATCCAACCCGCACTGTATCCGACCCAAAATTCAACCAGACTGGTTCCAACATGCTGTGTATCCTGCACTGTATCTGACCAGCACTGTATCCAAAAAACAGCATTGTATCCATATGGTTTTCAAGAGGAAAAGGTTACTTATACCCCTTTCACATCGCAGACATATATATTGCCGAGTTTTAGCCGTGTCAACCCGGTTTGAGCTGCAGTGTGAAAGCGCCATTATGAATTTACCGAGTCAAACTACCCGGTATTTCAACCCGTGTAAAAAAAAGGATCCTACACAGTTCGGAACTGGTTCATTTGGCAGTGTGAAAGCCTCAAACCCGGTATATTCAACCCAAGAATCTTAAAAAGGAGGTGATAGGCTGTCTCCCTGCATGATGTCACCAGTCTGAACCCGGAAATAACAGGCAGCACTGTGGATTAGCCTTTATTATACTGCATTCACAGTGCTACAGTGCTTGTACAATATGGCAACCTGGAGTGAGGAAGAAGTTAGGGAGTTGTTGCGGATTAGAGTGGAGGCTGAAATAGCCAACCAAATTACAGGGACTGTAAAGGATGCAATAACCTATGAAAACATCACAAGGATGCTTGCAGCCTCTAGTTTCCAACATACCTCACAGCAGGTAATAAATCAATTAAAGGCCCTTAAAAGGAATTTCAATAAGGTCCACGACCACAACCGAAATAGAAGTGGTGCTGCCCGTATGGAATGGCAATATTACGAGCAGTGTGCCACCATATTTGGCCACACAGCGCTTACGACACATGTTAACTTATCCTCCAGCCTAGCAGCAGCAGAAACAAGCCAGGCCTGTGCCACCTGCAGCGTACAGGACCCAGAGACCCAATCACCACCACCACCATCCCCACCACTCGTACTGGATAATGATACGCAACCGATGCAAACCACTATGACTGACCCAATTGGACACAAACCCAGCAGAACTGCAAACACTAATGCACCGGAAGACACAGAGACTGGGACAAGTAAAATGGACCCAATTGCACAAAGACAGCCTTTATGTGGAAACAGTAAGTACAACAATCCAAAGAACATAATAACTAACTTTAACAAATAACGTAAACTAAACACAAACTAACAACTCTAAACATTAACGTCATTAAATATTAACAATAACATTAACTTAATAAATTATTTAAAAAAAATTATTCATACATTACTAATTAAATGCATACAATTAAAAATGATAAATGTTGCAGAATATACGCAGTGTGTAGGTGGGAGGAGGCCACAAACACGTTTGCGAACAACACTGCTATTTTATATAAGTTCATTGCAAATTCTAATAACAAAATTATTTGACTTGTGTCCACAGTATATACTGTTCTGCCAAGGAGGCGCCACCCAAACAAAACGGAGCAAGCTGCAAGAATTATGACCACTGTCCTGGTGGAGAAATTAGAGCAGATGGACGCTGCCATGGGTGATCGAGAAGATGCACGTCTCAATCGATTTTTGCAAGCAAAGCAAGACATGAACAACACATTTATGGCCCAGCTGAACTCTATGCAGGAAACCTATAATAGGGATGCAAGAGAATGTCAGAGGGAAATGCAGGAATTTCAAATGTCAATATTTGACAGAATGTTCCAATGTATTGAAGGGCTGCACACAGTGCCACCTCAGCACCCGCCTCCAAACTACCCTCAACTGTATCCCCAGTATAACCCTGGCTCCCCTACTATGAACATACCCCACCTCAACAAACGCAACCCCAATATACCCATCCTCGACATAACCAACCTCAACAAACCAAACCTCCACAAACTCAAACTCACTATACCCATCCTCGACATACCCAACCTCAACACACCCAATCACCTTCTGAAACAGATACAACTACAGAGGTTCCTGTTTATCTTAAATGGTTATTGTTTTTTTTTTTTTAAAGTTGGTTTTAAATTAATGGGAGTGTATTTCATACACTATTACTGGTTTGTCTTTTATTACTGTAAAGGTTTCAATGCCTTATTTACCAAAGTTTTATACAAATTAAAATTATAAGGTCTCTGACCTTTTGTTAATCTTTAGAATTGTCCTATTTTTACTTAAAACCAAAATTATTGATACATCCTTCATAAAAATAAGAATTTACTTACCGATAATTCTATTTCTCGGAGTCCGTAGTGGATGCTGGGGTTCCTGAAAGGACCATGGGGAATAGCGGCTCCGCAGGAGACAGGGCACAAAAAGTAAAGCTTTACGATCAGGTGGTGTGTACTGGCTCCTCCCCCTATGACCCTCCTCCAAGCCTCAGTTAGGTACTGTGCCCGGACGAGCGTACACAATAAGGAAGGATTTATGAATCCCGGGTAAGACTCATACCAGCCACACCAATCACACCGTACAACCTGTGATCTAAACCCAGTTAACAGTATGATAACAGCGGAGCCTCTGAAAAGATGGCTCACAACAATAATAACCCGATTTTTGTAACTATGTACAAGTAATGCAGATAATCCGCACTTGGGATGGGCGCCCAGCATCCACTACGGACTCCGAGAAATAGAATTATCGGTAAGTAAATTCTTATTTTCTCTATCGTCCTAGTGGATGCTGGGGTTCCTGAAAGGACCATGGGGATTATACCAAAGCTCCCAAACGGGCGGGAGAGTGCGGATGACTCTGCAGCACCGAATGAGAGAACTCCAGGTCCTCCTTAGCCAGGGTATCAAATTTGTAGAATTTTACAAACGTGTTCTCCCCCGACCACGTAGCCGCTCGGCAGAGTTGTAATGCCGAGACCCCTCGGGCAGCCGCCCAAGAAGAACCCACCTTCCTTGTGGAGTGGGCTTTTACCGATTTTGGCTGTGGCAGGCCTGCCACAGAATGTGCAAGCTGAATCGTACTACAAATCCAGCGAGCAATAGTCTGCTTAGACGCAGGAGCGCCCAACTTGTTGGGAGCATATAGTATAAACAGCGAGTCAGATTTCCTGACTCCAGCTGTCCTTGAAATGTATATTTTTAAAGCTCTGACAACGTCCAACAACTTGGAGTCCTCCAAGTCGCTTGTAGCCGCAGGCACTACAATAGGTTGGTTCAGATGAAATGCTGACACCACCTTAGGGAGAAAATGCGGACGAGTCCGCAGTTCTGCCCTGTCCGAATGGAAAATCAGATATGGGCTTTTGTAAGATAAAGCTGCCAGTTCTGACACTCTCCTGGCCGAAGCCAGGGCTAGTAGCATGGTCACTTTCCATGTGAGATATTTCAAATCCACAGTTTTTAGTGGTTCAAACCAATGAGATTTGAGAAAGTCCAAAACAACATTGAGATCCCACGGTGCCACTGGAGGCACCACAGGGGGCTGTATATGCAGCACTCCCTTAACAAAAGTCTGGACTTCAGGAACTGAAGCCAATTCTTTTTGGAAGAAAATCGACAGGGCCGAAATTTGAACCTTAATAGATCCCAATTTGAGACCCATAGACAATCCTGATTGCAGGAAATGTAGGAATCGACCCAGTTGAAATTCCTCCGTCGGAGCACTCCGATCCTCGCACCACGCAACATATTTTCGCCAAATGCGGTGATAATGTTGCGCGGTTACTTCCTTCCTTGCTTTAATCAAAGTAGGAATGACTTCTTCCGGCATGCCTTTTTCCTTTAGGATCCGGCGTTCAACCGCCATGCCGTCAAACGCAGCCGCGGTAAGTCTTGAAACAGACAGGGACCCTGCTGAAGCAAGTCCCTTCTCAGAGGTAGAGGCCACGGATCTTCCGTGATCATCTCTTGAAGTTCCGGGTACCAAGTCCTTCTTGGCCAATCCGGAACCACTAGTATCGTTCTTACGCCTCTTTGCCGTATAATTCTCAATACTTTTGGTATGAGAGGCAGAGGAGGAAACACATACACCGACTGGTACACCCAAGGCGTTACCAGCGCGTCCACAGCTATTGCCTGCGGATCTCTTGACCTGGCGCAATACCTGTCCAGTTTTTTGTTGAGGCGAGACGCCATCATGTCCACCATTGGTCTTTCCCAACGGGTTACCAGCATGTGGAAAACTTCTGGATGAAGTCCCCACTCTCCCGGGTGAAGGTCGTGTCTGCTGAGGAAGTCTGCTTCCCAGTTGTCCTCTCCCGGGATGAACACTGCTGACAGTGCTATCACATGATTCTCTGCCCAGCGAAGAATCCTTGCAGCTTCTGCCATTGCACTCCTGCTTCTTGTGCCGCCCTGTCTGTTCACATGGGCGACTGCCGTGATGTTGTCCGACTGGATCAACACCGGTTTTCCTTGAAGCAGAGGTTCTGCCTGGCTTAGAGCATTGTAGATTGCTCTTAGTTCCAGAATGTTTATGTGAAGAGACGTTTCCAGGCTCGACCACACGCCCTGGAAGTTTCTTCCTTGTGTGACTGCTCCCCAGCCTCTCAGGCTGGCGTCCGTGGTCACCAGGATCCAATCCTGTATGCCGAATCTGCGGCCCTCCAATAGATGAGCACTCTGCAACCACCACAGAAGAGATACCCTTGTCCTTGGAGACAGGGTTATCCGCTGGTGCATCTGAAGATGCGACCCTGACCATTTGTCCAACAGATCCCTCTGGAAAATTCTTGCGTGGAATCTGCCGAATGGAATTGCTTCGTAAGAAGCCACCATTTTTCCCAGGACTCTTGTGCATTGATGTACAGACACCTTTCCTGGTTTTAGGAGGTTCCTGACAAGCTCGGATAACTCCTTGGCTTTTTCCTCCGGGAGAAAAACCTTTTTCTGAACCGTGTCCAGAATCATCCCTAGGAACAGCAGACGTGTTGTCGGAATTAACTGGGATTTTGGAATATTCAGAATCCACCCGTGCTGTTTTAGCACTTCTTGAGACAGTGCTAATCCCATCTCTAGCTGTTCTCTGGACCTTGCCCTTATTAGGAGATCGTCCAAGTATGGGATAATTAATACGCCTTTTCTTCGAAGAAGAATCATCATCTCGGCCATTACCTTGGTAAAGACCCGAGGTGCCGTGGACAATCCGAACGGCAGCGTCTGAAACTGATAGTGACAGTTCTGTACGACGAACCTGAGGTACCCCTGGTGTGAGGGGTAAATTGGAACGTGGAGATACGCATCCTTGATGTCCAAGGATACCATAAAGTCCCCTTCTTCCAGGTTCGCTATCACTGCTCCGAGTGACTCCATCTTGAACTTGAACTTCTTTATGTACAGGTTCAAGGATTTCAGATTTAGAATAGGTCTTACCGAGCCATCCGGCTTCGGTACCACAAATAGAGTGGAATAATACCCCTTTCCTTGTTGTAAAAGGGGTACCTTGACTATCACCTGCTGAGAGTACAGCTTGTGAATGGCTTCCAAGACCGTCACCCTGTCGGAGGGGGACGTTGGTAAAGCAGACTTCAGGAAACGGCGAGGTGGATCCGTCTCTAGTTCCAACCTGTACCCCTGAGATATTATCTGCAGGATCCAGGGATCTACCTGCGAGTGAGCCCACTGCGCGCTGAAATTCTTGAGACGACCCCCCACCGCCCCCGAGTCCGCTTGAGAAGCCCCAGCGTCATGCTGAGGCTTTTGTAGAAGCGGGGGAGGGCTTCTGTTCCTGGGAAGGAGCTGCCTGTTGCTGTCTCTTCCCCCTTCCTCTGCCTCGTGGCAGATATGAATATCCCTTTGCTCTCTTGTTTTTAAAGGAACGAAAGGGCTGCGGTTGAAAAGTCGGTGTCTTTTTCTGTTGGGGAGTGACTTGAGGTAAAAAGGTGGATTTCCCGGCTGTAGCCGTGGCCACCAAATCCGATAGACCGACACCAAATAACTCCTCCCCTTTATACGGCAAAACTTCCATATGCCGTTTTGAGTCCGCATCGCCTGACCACTGTCGCGTCCATAAACTTCTTCTGGCCGAAATGGACATAGCACTTACCCGTGATGCCAGTGTGCAGATATCCCTCTGTGCATCACGCATATAAAGAAATGCATCCTTTATTTGCTCTAAAGACAGTAAAACATTGTCCCTATCCAGGGTATCAATATTTTCAATCAGGGACTCTGACCAAGCTACCCCAGCACTGCACATCCAGGCTGTCGCTATAGCTGGTCGTAGTATAACACCTGTATGTGTGTATATACTTTTTTGGATATTTTCCATCCTCCTATCTGCTGGATCTTTAAGTGCGGCCGTCTCAGGAGAGGGTAACGCCACTTGTCTTGATAAGCGTGTGAGCGCCTTGTCCACCCTAGGAGGTGTTTCCCAGCGCGCCCTAACCTCTGGCGGGAAAGGGTATAAAGCCAATAACTTCTTTGAAATTAGCATTTTTTTATCGGGGGCAACCCACGCTTCATCACACACCTCATTTAATTCATCTGATTCAGGAAAAACTATAGGTAGTTTTTTCACACCCCACATGATACCCTGTTTTGTGGTACCTGTAGTATCAGCAATATGTAACGCCTCCTTCATTGCCAAAATCATATAACGTGTGGCCCTACTAGAAAATACGGTTGATTCATCACCGTCGCCACTGGAATCAGTGCCTGTGTCTGGGTCTGTGTCGACCGACTGAGGCAAAGGGCGTTTTACAGCCCCTGACGGTGTTTGAGGCGCCTGGACAGGCACTAATTGATTGTCCGGCCGTCTCATGTCGTCAAACGACTGCTTTAGCGTGTTGACACTATCCCGTAATTCCATAAATAAAGGCATCCATTCTGGTGTCGACCCCCTAGGAGGTGATATCCCCATATTTGGCAATTGCTCCGCCTCCACACCAATATCGTCCTCATACATGTCGACACACACGTACCGACACACAGCAGACACACAGGGAATGCTCTTAACGAAGACAGGACCCCACTAGCCCTTTGGGGAGACAGAGGGAGAGTTTGCCAGCACACACCAAAAGCGCTATATATGACAGGGATAGCCTTATAATAAGTGCTCCCTGTATAGCTGCTTTAATAATATAGTTTTGCCACAATTTTACCCCCCCTCTCTTGTTTTACCCTGTTTCTGTAGTGCAGTGCAGGGGAGAGCCTGGGAGCCTTCCTGACCAGCGGAGCTGTGTGAGGAAAATGGCGCTGTGTGCTGAGGAGATAGGCCCCGCCCCTTTTTCGGCTGGCTCGTCTCCCGCTCTTTAGTGGATTCTGGCAGGGGTTAAATATCTCCATATAGCCCCCGGAGGCTATATGTGAGGTATTTTTAGCCAAAAAAGGTTTTCATTTGCCTCCCAGGGCGCCCCCCTCCCAGCGCCCTGCACCCTCAGTGACTGCCGTGTGAAGTGTGCTGAGAGGAAAATGGCGCACAGCTGCAGTGCTGTGCGCTACCTTAAGAAGACTGAGGAGTCTTCTGCCGCCGATTCTGGACCTCTTCTCGTTTCAGCATCTGCAAGGGGGCCGGCGGCGAGGCTCCGGTGACCATCCAGGCTGTACCTGTGATCGTCCCTCTGGAGCTAATGTCCAGTAGCCAAGAAGCCAATCCATCCTGCACGCAGGTGAGTTCACTTCTTCTCCCCTAAGTCCCTCGTTGCAGTGATCCTGTTGCCAGCAGGACTCACTGTAAAATAAAAAACCTAAGCTAAACTTTTCTAAGCAGCTCTTTAGGAGAGCCACCTAGATTGCACCCTTCTCGGCCGGGCACAAAAATCTAACTGAGGCTTGGAGGAGGGTCATAGGGGGAGGAGCCAGTACACACCACCTGATCGTAAAGCTTTACTTTTTGTGCCCTGTCTCCTGCGGAGCCGCTATTCCCCATGGTCCTTTCAGGAACCCCAGCATCCACTAGGACGATAGAGAAATAAGAATTTACTTACCGATAATTCTATTTCTCGTAGTCCATAGTGGATGCTGGGGACTCCGTAAGGACCATGGGGAATAGCGGCTCCGCAGGAGACTGGGCACAAAAGTAAAGCTTTAGAACTACCTGGTGTGCACTGGCTCCTCCCCCTATGACCCTCCTCCAAGCCTCAGTTAGGATACTGTGCCCGGACGAGCGTACACAATAAGGAAGGATTTTGAATCCCAGGTAAGACTCATACCAGCCACACCAATCACACCATATAACTTGTGATCTAAACCCAGTTAACAGCATGATAACAAAGGAGCCTCTAGAAAAGATGGCTCACTACAGCAATAACCCGATTTTTTGGTAACAATAACTATGTACCAGTATTGCAGACAATCCGCACTTGGGATGGGCGCCCAGCATCCACTACGGACTACGAGAAATAGAATTATCGGTAAGTAAATTCTTATTTTCTCTAACGTCCTAAGTGGATGCTGGGGACTCCGTAAGGACCATGGGGATTATACCAAAGCTCCCAAACGGGCGGGAGAGTGCGGATGACTCTGCAGCACCAAATGAGAGAACTCCAGGTCCTCCTCAGCCAGGGTATCAAATTTGTAGAATTTTACAAACGTATTTGCTCCTGACCAAGTAGCTGCTCGGCAAAGTTGTAAAGCCGAGACCCCTCGGGCAGCCGCCCAAGATGAGCCCACCTTCCTTGTGGAATGGGCTTTTACAGATTTTGTCTGTGGCAGGCCTGTCACAGAATGTGCAAGCTGAATTGTACTACAAATCCAACGAGCAATAGTCTGCTTAGAAGCAGGAGCACCCAGCTTGTTGGGTGCATACAGAATAAACAACGAGTCAGATTTTCTGACTCCAGCCATCCTGGAAACCTATATTTCCAGGGCTCTGACAACGTCTAGCAACTTGGAGTCCTCCAAGTCCCTAGTAGCCGCAGGCACCACAATAGGTTGATTCAGGTGAAACGCTGAAAAACGCCCTGTCCGAATGGAAAATCAGATGAGGGCTTTTACAGGATAAAGCCGCCAATTCTGACACGCACCTGGCCCAGGCCAGGGCCAACAGCATGACCACTTTCCATGTGAGATATTTTAACTCCACATATTTAAGTGGTTCAAACCAATGTGACTTTTGGAACCCAAAAACTACATTTAGATCCCAAGGTGCCACTGGAGGCACAAAAGGAGGCTGTATATACAGTACCCCTTTCACAAACGTCTGAACTTCAGGGACTGAAGCTAGTTCTTTTTGGAAGAAAATTGATAGGGCCGAAATTTGAACCTTAATGGACCCCCATTTCAGGCCCATAGACACTCCTGTTTGCAGGAAATGTAGGAATCGACCTAGTTGAAAATTCCTCCGTCGGGGCCTTACTGGCCTCGCACCACGCAACATATTTTCGCCAAATGCGGTGATAATGTTTTGCGGTTATATCTTTCCTGGCTTTGATCAGGATAGGGATGACTTCATCCGGAATGCCTTTTTCCTTCAGGATCCGGCGTTCAACCGCCCTGCCGTTAAACGCAGCCGCGGTAAGTCTTGGAACAGACAGGGTCCTTGCTGGAGCAGGTCCCTTCTTAGAGGTAGAGGCCACGTATCCTCCGTGAGCATCTCTTGAAGTTCCGGTTACCAAGTCCTTCTTGGCCAATCCGGAGCCACGAATATAGTGCTTACTCCTCTCCATCTTATAATTCTCAGTACCTTGGTTATGAGAGGCAGAGGAGGGAACACATACACTGACTGGTACACCCACTGTGTTACCAGAGCGTCTACAGCTATTGCCTGAGGGTCCCTTGACCTGGCGCAATACTTGTCGAGTTTTATAAACATGTGGAAGACTTCTGGGTGAAGTCCCCACTCTCCCGGGTGGAGGTCGTGTCTGCTGAGGAAGTCTGCTTCCCAGTTGTCCACTCCCGGAATGAATACTGCTGACAGTGCTATCACCTTGGTAAAGACCCGGGGTGCCGTGGACCATCCATACGGCAGCGTCTGAAACTGATAGTGACAGTTCTGTACCATAAACCTGAGGTACCCTTGGTGAGAAGGGTAAATTGGGACATGAAGGTAAGCATCCTAGATGTCCCGAGACATCATGTAGTCCTCTTCTTCCAGGTTCGCAATCACTGCTCTGAGTGACTCAATCTTGAATTTGAACCTCTGTATGTAAGTGTTCAAAGATTTTAGATTTAGAATCGGTCTCACCGAGCCGTCCGGCTTCGGTACCACAACAGTGTGGAATAATACCCCGTTCCCTGTTGCAGGAGGGGTACCTTGATTATCACCTGCTGGGAATACAGCTTGTGAATGGCTTCCAAAACTGTCTCCCTGTCAGAAGGAGACATCGGTAAAGCCGACTTTAGGAAACGGCGAGGGGGAGACGTCTCGAATTCCAATTTGTACCCCTGAGATATCACCTGAAGGATCCAGGGGTCTACTTGCGAGTGAGCCCACTGCGCACTGAAATTCATTGAGACGGGCCCCCACCGTGCCTGATTCTGCTTGTAAAGCCCCAGCGTCATACTGAGGGCTTGGCAGAGGCGGGAGAGGGTTTCTGTTCCTGGGAACTGGCTGATTTCTGCAGCCTTTTTCCTCTCCCTCTGTCACGGGGCAGAAATGAGGAACCTTTTGCCCGCTTGCCCACGAAAAGACTGCGCCAGATAATACGGCGTCTTCTCATGTTGAGAGGCGACCTGGGGTACAAACGTGGATTTCCCAGCTGTTGCCGTGGCCACCAGGTCTGAAAGACCGACCCCAAATAACTCCTCCCCTTAATAAGGCAATACTTCCAAATGCCGTTTGGAATCCGCATCACCTGACCACTGTCGTGTCCATAACCCTCTACTGGTAGAAATGGACAACGCACTTAGACTTGATGCCAGTCGGCAAATATTCCGCTGTGCATCACGCATATATAGAAATGCATCTTTTAAATGCTCTATAGGCAATAATATACTGTCCCTATCTAGGGTATCAATATTTTCAGTCAGGGAATCCGACCACGCCAACCCAGCACTGCACATCCAGGCTGAGGCGATTGCTGGTCGCAGTATAACACCAGTATGTGTGTAAATACCTTTTAGGATGCCCTCCTGCTTTCTATCAGCAGGATCCTTAAGGGCGGCCATCTCAGGAGAGGGTAGAGCCCTTGTTCTTACAAGCGTGTGAGCGCTTTATCCACCCTAGGGGGTGTTTCCCAACGCACCCTAACCTCTGGCGGGAAAGGATATAATGCCAATAACATTTTTGAAATTATCAGTTGTTATCGGGGGAAAACCACGCATCATCACACACCTCATTTAATTTCTCAGATTCAGGAAAACTACAGGTAGTTTTTCCTCACCGAACATAATACCCCTTTTTGGTGGTACTCGTATTATCAGAAATGTGTAAAACATTTTTCATTGCCTCAATCATGTAACGTGTGGCCCTACTGGAAGTCACATTTGTCTCTTCACCGTCGACACTGGAGTCAGTATCCGTGTCGGCGTCTATATCTTTAGAGCCCCTGACGGCCTATGAGACGTCTGGACAGGCACAAGCTGAGTAGCCGGCTGTCTCATGTCAACCACTGTTTTTTTATACAGAGCTGACACTGTTACGTAATTCCTTCCAACAGTTCATCCCCTCAGGTGTCGACCCCCCAGGGGGTGACATCACTATTACAGGCAATCTGCTCCGTCTCCACATCATTTTTCTCCTCATACATGTCGACACAAACGTACCGACATACAGCACACACACAGGGAATGCTCTGATAAAGGACAGGACCCCACTAGCCCTTTGGGGAGACAGAGGGAGAGTTTGCCAGCACACACCAGAGCGCTATATATATACAGGGATAACCTTATATAAGTGTTTTTCCCCTTATAGCTGCTGTATCTTTAATACTGCGCGTAATTAGTGCCCCCCCTCTCTTTTTTAACCCTTTCTGTAGTGTAGTGACTGCAGGGGAGAACCAGGGAGCTTCCCTCCAACGGAGCTGTGAGGGAAAATGGCGCCAGTGTGCTGAGGAGATAGGCTCCGCCCCCTTATCGGCGGCCTTATCTCCCGTTTTTCTATGTATTCTGGCAGGGGTTAAATTCATCCATATAGCCCAGGAGCTATATGTGATGCATTTTTTGCCATCCAAGGTGTTTTTATTGCGTCTCAGGGCGCCCCCCCCCAGCGCCCTGCACCCACAGTGACCGGAGTGTGAAGTGTGCTGAGAGCAATGGCGCACAGCTGCAGTGCTGTGCGCTACCTTGTTGAAGACAGGACGTCTTCTGCCGCCGATTTTCCGGACCTCTTCTGTCTTCTGGCTCTGTAAGGGGGCCGGCGGCGCGGCTCTGGAACCCATCCATGGCTGGGCCTGTGATCGTCCCTCTGGAGCTAATGTCCAGTAGCCTAAGAAGCCCAATCCACTCTGCATGCAGGTGAGTTCGCTTCTTCTCCCCTTAGTCCCTCGATGCAGTGAGCCTGTTGCCAGCAGGTCTCACTGAAAATAAAAAACCTAAAACTAAACTTTACACTAAGCAGCTCAGGAGAGCCACCTAGTGTGCACCCTTCTCGTTCGGGCACAAAAATCTAACTGAGGCTTGGAGGAGGGTCATAGGGGGAGGAGCCAGTGCACACCAGGTAGTTCTAAAGCTTTACTTTTGTGCCCAGTCTCCTGCGGAGCCGCTATTCCCCATGGTCCTTACGGAGTCCCCAGCATCCACTTAGGACGTTAGAGAAATTGTGTATTGATGTTGTACATTTGTTATCGGCACAGTAGCAGAACGTCAACTAAGCAGGTTTATGATTTCAGTAAAATGACAAAATAAAATTCACCACAGATTCAGGGTAGAGTGTGCGTACCGAATTTCGTGGGGTGTCATCAGATGCCCACCCGTCAGCGTTTAAGGATAGCCAACTCTTCTTTACACTATTTCCTCCACCTATCCATTGTCTGGTTAGTCTGTTTCCTGGAAGTAGTACTTCAGGCAGTAATGTTTTCTCTCTCTACAAGCCAGCAGTTTGCTTCCCAGCAAGGCTCATTGCTGGGAAGCAAACTGCTGGCTGATGACACCCCATGAAATTTGGTACGCACCAGGGCCGTAACTACGTGTGTGCCAAGTGGGCCTGGCACACAGCGCAGTTGCCCTGAGGGCGCACGGCCAGCGGCATGTAATGAGTCAAATTGACTCATCATATGCCGCCTCTGCTGTGTGCCGTGCGCCGCCGCCGCGCTGTGGAGGAGAGAGCAGCGCCGGGCAGCGGAGAAGGAGGAGGAGGGAGAGGGACTGGAGCAGCAGCAGCGCTATTTCATTGGTAGTAAGCGCCACTGCAGAAGTCCCCTCTCCTTCCGTATTGGCTGCCCGGCGCTGCTGTGCATGCTGGGATGCGGTTCCTCTATCCCAGCATCCACAGCAGCGCCAGGCAGCCAATACGGAAGGAGAGGGGACTGCTGTAGCGGCACTTACTACCAATGAAATAGCGCTGTTGCGGCTCCAGTCCCCCTCCCTCCTCCTCCTTGTCCGATGCCTGCACCAAGGGAGCTGCCAGCACAAGGAGCCTGTCAGCGGGGAGATGGTAAGTATATCTCTCTCTCTCTCTCTCTCTCTCTGGGACACTGTCTGCCATAATGTGTAAAAAGGGGGACACCATCTGCCGTAATATATAAAAAGGGGGCCTGGCTGCCGCAATGTGTAAAAAGGGGGCCTGGCTGCCGCAATGTTTCAAAAAGGGGTCTGGCTGCCGCAATGTGTAAAAAGGGGGACTGGCTGCCGCAATGTGTAAAATGGGGGACACGTCTGCCATAATATGTAAAAAGGGGGCCTGGCTGCCGCAATATGTAAAAAGGCGGACTGGCTGCCATAATGTGTTAAAAGGGGGCCTGGCTGCCGCAATGTGTAAAAAGGGGAACTGGCTGCCGTAATGTTTAAAAAGGGGGACTGGCTGCTGCAGTGTGTAAAAAGGGGGACACCGTCTCCCATAATATGTAAAAAGGGGGCCTGGCTGCCGCAATGTGTAAAAAGGGGGACGCTGGCTGCTGCAATGTGTATAAAGGGGGACACCGTCTGCCGTAATGTGTAAAAACGGGACGCTGTCTGACGTAATGTGTAAAAAGGGGGACGCTGTTTGCCGTACTGTGTAAAAGTGGGGACGCTGTCTGCCGTAATGTGTAAAAAGGGGACGCTGTCTGCCATAATGTGTAAAAAAGGGGACGCTGTCTGCTGTAATGTGTAAAAAGGGGACGCTGTCTGCCGTAATGTGTAAAAAGGGGGACTGTCTGCTGTAATGTGTAAAAAGGGGGACTGTCTGCTGTAATGTGTAAAAAGGGGGACACTGTCTGTTGTAATGTATAAAAGGGGCTCTACCTGGTGTAGTGGCGCTACTGTGCAGCATAATTTGAATAATGGAGACTACTGTGCACCGTAGTATGAATTGCTATTATTTTTTGGCCACGCCCCTTCCCCATGAAGCCACGCCCCTATATATTTTTCATGCGCCTACAGCGCGCACTGCCCCTATCTTACATGGGGGGGCGTCAATGACGTTTCTTGCACACAGCGCTAAAATGCCTAGTTACGGCACTGGTACGCACACTCTACCCTGAATCTGTGGTGGATTTTATTTTGTCATTTTACTGAAGTTGTTCTGGGTCCTGTATCTGTGGTGGATTTCACTTTGGCATTTTATTGAAGTTGTTCATTCCAATATTTGGCAATATAGTAAAACTGTACTTCACTATTATCCCCAACCTTTGCTTTGTTTGAGGACAATGGACAAGGGGAGAGTTTAATCTAAAGAAGAGTTGATTTCAATTTTGACACTGACATTGATTGACTTTGGAAGATTTCCCGGTGTCCACAAATTACGGGTTGTTCCAGAAGGAGCGCGCATCTGCAATCGTGTATCTGTATTGAGGACTTTCTTGGAGTGGAGGTGACCACTCCTGCAGCTGCTGCAGTCACATTGAGTTGGAGCGCAGGTTTAAATTATATATTAGGTTTATGATTTGTAGCAACAACAATTAACAGAATATACAAACTGAGAAAAATTAACGGAGTAATGAGGGAAGGTTTGTCATTATAGCAGACCTCATCTGTTCTGCACTTCCAGAATGGTCGCCCAAATAGGACTCACAATCAAGTGCAGGGTACGCAACTGAGTCCTGCACTGTCCATTCTGGTAGGAATTCCTCCCTCTGAAATTCACATAGGTTATGCAGAATACAACATGCTGCAACAATGTTAGGCATGATATTAATGTCTACATCATTGCGCTTCATAAGACAGCGCCAACGTCCTTTTAATCGTACAAAGGCATTTTCGACCACCATTCTTGTTGAGCTCAGGGTGTGCGTATAAGTAATTTGATTGGGGCTCAGCTGGACATGTTGGGTGAACCCCTTCATGAGCCATCGTCGTAACAGGTAGGCTGCATCACCAATTATGTGTACCGGGATTTCCACTCTGTCCACAAATTTAGATTTCTAGTAGGAATATAGATTAAAAAAATGTACATTAGCAACAAGAAATATGTATACACATATGAGCAGACTCCTCCGTGATGGGCAGGCTGGTGGGCACATAGGAGCATGTTTGAAGGTAAGGACAACTATTTTGTCTCAATGTAAATTAAATTGCATTCATCTATTACCTGCTTGATTCATGAACATTGCGTCAGTTTAGAATTAATAACACATCTTTTCCTGGGCTTGTTTTCTAAAATATAAAAAAATGTATTAAATAAAATGATCTCTCTTGGAAAAAGGTAGCCCCTTGCTTGTCCTCTGCTAGGCGGTACAGATCCGAGTTAGGAAGCACTCGAGCGTCATGTGACCGTCCTGGCCAACCGAGGAATACATCTGTGAAACTAATATAAAAATATATATTAAGTTTTAAAAGGGGTTTTTAAATAATAAGCATTAAGAAAACACACTGGCCAGAACAGTCTTACTAGAGATGTGCACCGGAAATTTTTCGGGTTTTGTGTTTTGGTTTTGGATTCGGTTCAGCGGCCGTGTTTTGGATTCGGACGCGTTTTGGCAAAACCTCCCTTAAATTTTTTTGGGCGGATTTGGGTGTGTTTTGGATTCGGGCGTTTTTTTTTCAAAAAACCCTCAAAAACAGCTTAAATCATAGAATTTGGTGGTAATTTTGATCCCATAGTATTATTAACCTCAATAACCATAATTTCCACTCATTTCCAGTCTATTCTGAACACCTCACACTTCACAGTATTATTTTTGGTCCTAAAATTTGCACCAAGGTCGCTGGATGACTAAGCTTAGCTACCCAAGTGGGTGGCACAAACACCTGGCCCATCTAGGAGTGGCACTGCAGTGTCAGACAGGATGGCACTTAAAAAAATAGTCCCCATACAGCACATGATGCAAAGAAAAAAAGAGGTGCGCCAAGGTCGCTGGATGGCTAAGCTAAGCGACCCAAGTGGCCGGCACAAACACTTGGCCCATCTAGGAGTGGCACAGCAGTGCCAGACAGGATGGCACTTAAAAAAATAGTCCCCAAACAGCACACAATAACACAATGCAAAGAAAAAAGAGGTGCACCAAGGTCGCTGGATGGCGGTCACTGGATGGCTAAGCTAAGCAACCCAAGTGGCCGGCACAAACACCTGGCCCATCTAGGAGTGGCACTGCAGTGTCAGACAGGATGGCACTTAAAAAAATAGTCCCCAAACAGCACATGATGCAAAGAAAAAAAGAGGTGCACCAAGGTCGCTGGATGGCTAAGCTAAGCGACACAAACACCTCAATATCACAGGAATTATTCATTCTAATCAATGGTATTATTTATTGGTCCAAATCACTGGAAGAAAATGACAAAATCACTAGAATGAAAAGCCAGTATCACAGGAATTATTAGTTCTAATCAATGGTATTATTGGTCCAAATCACTGAAAGAAAATGACAAAATCACTGGAATTAAATGGCAGTAATGTCGGGAATTATATCAAATGAGAGTACCACTGGACATATACGGAAGTATCAGACATGATGGCACTTTAATAAAAAGTTTTTTTTATATGACAGGGACAAACCCACTGTCCTAACAATTGGCAGGGCTGATTAAACAAACAGCCAGGGGGAAACTCCTGAATCCAGTTTGTAATCCTGGGTAATAATTTTTATTACCCGGGATATAATTATAATCACTAAGGCTCCCCTGTAGTGATGTAGATGAGATCACCCCCCCAGTGGACCCCCACATGGGAGTCCTTCCGTGTCACGCTGAGGATGCTAAGGGAGTAGAATCCAACCTCTGAACCCGTGCACCTGTAGAGGGTGCAGACTTTCTGCTGTTTCTATGGCCTAGCCTCGTGCAGAAGTAGGCCCTCACGAATTTTCTCGATCTGGCAGCCCAAGGGGACTTCATCAGAGAAGCAGAGTTACGTCTTCTCACAGGTGGTGCTGCAGAAGGATTTGTATTCAGAGTGTCCCCAAGCGGTGTCTCACCTGCGAAGGGGAGGTACCTCTTGGGTTCGGCGTCTGCATTCCTTTGGCGGATCCAGAGACCTCTGCGAGCCGCTACTGCCATGGAGGATGCTCTAGAATTCATCAGCCCAATGTCCCTCATGGCTTTCACCATGAATTTAGCCGAATCCTTTATGTGACCTAGAATCAAGACAACATCGTCCCTATGGATTGCATCAAGGTCTTCTATTAACTTGTCTGACCATTTTAACATAGCCATAGCTACCCAAGTGCATGCAATAGTGGGCCTAAGGGCGGCTCCAGTAGCCGTGTAAATGGATTTTAGAGTTGTCTCTATCTTGCGGTCAGTCGGCTCCTTTAACGAGGCAGAGCCTGGTACAGGTAATGTAATTACCCCTGATGGCCTGGACACCGAAATGTCCATTATGGGAGGAATCTCCTATCTCCTTCTCTCCTCCTCAGGAAAGGGATATGTCTTAAGTACTTTATTGGGGATGTGAAAAACCTCTTCTGGGTTTAACCAGGATCTTTCAAATAGGGTATTCAGCTCTTCCGAAACCGGGAGTGTCACTAATGATTTTGCAGTTAGCATACAAGAATTTTCCTCTATTTATATAGGTATTTCTAACACATCCCTAATGGCATTGATAAATTGCTGAATTTTATATTCCAATCTATCATAGTGCCCCCTCTAACTTCTGTGTCGATCCCTGTGTCGGCATCAATGTCCGCGTTGGCCTGCAAGACCTGTGTAACAGGAGCTGAGGGGGTCCTAGATGAAATGGACTGATCCATATCTAGAGCATTCTTCATAGCTTTTTTCCAGCAACTTAATAGAGTATGCCCTAATGAACTCTGAGGAATCTTATTTCCTAGGCTATCCAGCCATTCTGTCTCCATCCTAATGGGATGAAACCACTCAAGGCAATCCTGAGTACATGGTACAGACTCCTCTGAGGAAGACACCTCAACAACCTCCAAAACATTTTGTTCTGACATGACACTGACCAGTGATACTGAGCACTGTTCAGGATACTAGAAGTGACACGGAGCTGCAAGGTACAGCAATGGCCTACTGTACTGTACTACTATATATACTGGTGGTCACCAAAATGCTGCACTGTACTACTATATACTGCTCACAACAATGCAGCACAGATATGGATACTTGAAGTGACACGGAGCTGCAAGATACAGCAATGGCCTACTGTACTGTACTACTATATACTGGTGGTCACCAAAATGCTGCACTGTACTACTACATAATATATACTGAACACACAACAATGCAGCAGATATTGAGCACTGATCAGGATACTGTCTAGAGCGGAGTCTGACATGGAGCTGCAAGATACAGCAATGGCCTACTGTACTGTACTACTATAATATACTGGTGATCACCACAATGCAGCACACTGAGCACAGATATTTGCAGCACACTGAGCACAGATATTGAGCTTTTTAGGCAGAGAACGTAGCCACGTCCTCTCCGCTCAATCTCCAATGCACGAGTGAAAATGGCGGCGAAGCGCGGCTCTTTATATGGAATACGAATCTTGCGAGAATCCGACAGCGGGATGATGACGTTCAGCCTCGTTTGGGTTAACCGAGGAAGGCGGGAAGATCCGAGGCTGCCTCGGACCCGTGAAAAACACGTGAAGTTCGGGGGGGTTCAGATCTCGACGACCCGAACCCGCTCATCTCTAATTCTTACCAATACTTATGATCCACCACAGCTTGCAAAACAATGGAATGACATCCCTTTCTGTTGTAGTAGTCGGCAGGATTATCATGAGGTGCGATTATAGTGATGTGGTTACCATCGATTGCACCTGCACACTGCCTGCGGATATCCAGACTCCACAAATCCCGTAATTGTTTCAGCCAAATGCTGGCCATGCAACAGATAAATAAATCTGTGGTATAGGTTGTCCACCAATGCTCTGGTCACCTTTATGTACAATGGTGCAAACAGTAGATATCCCCACACCAAAGAGGCAAGCAATTGTGCGATATTCACCTGGAGTGGCATATCACCACAATGCTATAGCTAGCCTCCTGCTTGGCTCTATTGGTGACCTGAAGTTAGTGGACTGTCTAGAGCACAGGTTTTCAAACTTGGTCCTCAGGACCCCACATGATCCATGTTTTGCAGGTCACCTGTCGATTTTTTAAATGTGACAGTTGGTGACACACAGTGCAGCTGCCGGGTGACCTGGAAAACGTGAACCGTGTGGGGTCCTGAGGACCGAGTTTGAGAACCACTGGTCTAGAGAGTGCTTGGGACATTAAATCCAAAAGGTAGTGGAATGTCTGACGTGACATTCTGAAGTGACATTTCCACTGAACATCCTAAAAGTTCAGCACACTTTGCATAAAAACTTTCCCATGCTGCCGTTCTCTAGCCCACAATCTTCATTGTGTACAGAGGTTAAGGTTGAGTATGGTGGTCACAGAAGCTGATATAAACAATCTCTTCCTACGCAGGTATTGTCGGCGACAAATGGCGGTCTCTCTCAACTACTGTAGCCTCCTCCTCATAACATAGCTGCTGAACAAGCTACAGAATGTGAGAAGCTCAAATATCCTCTCACAGGCTGAATCCAAGAGAAGTACAGCTGAGACTATCACAAAGTCTATAGAAACATGTGCAGTGTCGGCCTTGATTGCTGCACTACTGAGCACTCCCCAGCCCCTCCTTTTAATACCTTTGAAAGCTCATCAATGTGAGACAGAAAAGTCCATTTAAAATGACATCACACCATTTTAAATGGGGGAACCGGGTTCAGTGTGAAAGGCACCAACCCGGGAAAATAACCCGGTAATAACACAGCTCCAAAATATGATGTGAAAGGGGTATAGCGTGTTCAGACCCGGGTCAGAAGTGTGTTCAAAAGCCGGTTCCTTACCGGGTTAGCGATGTGAAAGCGGTATAACTGCGCTAAAAGGATCACAAATGCTGATGGTCACTACATATATATATGTATATATATATATATATATACGCATACATACATACATGGTCAAGTTACATTATTACTACGACAAGCTAATAGCCAGAGTAACCGCCATGTGCAGCACAGACAGCAGTTAGACTTTCCCTGAACTGTCATTTTAGACACACGTCTGGTAGCCCCCAGGTTCATTTTGATGGTAAGCTACTCCACTGTAACGTGTTAGTTGGGCCTCATGCACCTTCATAGCCAACGTTCACCTCTCACATCAGTGGCACGTAGAGATCCACAGTTACCATGTCGGTTATTTGCAAAGGTGCCATTTGTCCAGTCACGATACACCTTCACCACAGCAGCACGCGAACAGCGCACAAACTGCACTGTTCAGAAATAAATCACCCCTTTTATCCATGACAGCAACGAGTGATATGTTTGCGGATGGCTTATTGCACACCTTATATACCCTCCAAACCAGGGCATGACACATGACGTACTTCATGGGCTACACACTGCTGACGTCCAATGTAAGAGGTGGTCTTAATAATGTGACTTGACCGTGTATATGTGTGAGTGTGTGTGTGTGCATATAAATATATACTGTATATATATATTATATATACATACATAAAATGTATTAAGACAAAATGCTGACATACATAAAGTCATACAGCTTGAAACAACAATCAGCGATGTAGTGTGGCAATATTAAGTGAAGTCACTGGATTGTTGTAATAATAATATCCGCCACACTCAATTATTTCAGCTTGTATCAAATTATGTCAAAGCACTTCAAAGTTGATATATTCAGCAGCTGATGGCCTACTCAATTGCATGTGTAAAAGAAAGAAAAAAATCCAGATGTATTAAGTGCATAATATATACACCTGGTAAACAGATAAAGGGGGTCATTCCGAGTTGTTTGCTCGCAAGCTGCTTTTAGCAGCTTTGCACACGCTAAGCCGCCGCCTACTGGGAGTGAATCTTAGCTTATCAAAATTGCGAACGAAAGATTCGCAATATTGCGAAAAGACTTCTCTGTGCAGTTTCTGAGTAGCTCGAGACTTACTCTGTCAGTGCGATCAGTTCAGTGCTTGTCGTTCCTGGTTTGACGTCACAAACACACCCAGCGTTCGCCCAGACACTCCTCCGTTTCTCCAGCCACTCCCGCGTTTTTCCCAGAAACGGTAGCGTTTTTTCACACACTCCCATAAAACGGCCAGTTTCCGCCCAGAAACACCCACTTCCTGTCAATCACATTACGATCACCAGAATGATGAAAAAAGCTCGTAATGCCGTGAGTAAAATTCCAAACTGCATAGCAAATTTACTTGGCGCAGTCGCACTGCGGACATTACGCATGCGCATTAGCGACTAATCGCTCCGTTGCGAGAAAAAAATAACGAGCGAACAACTCGGAATGACCCCCAAAATTAGAGATGTGCACCGGACACTTTTTGGGTTTTGGTTTTGGATCTCATCTCCTTTCTTGTTTTGGATCTGGATTGGTTTTGCAAAACCACCCTTTCGGGTTTTGGTTTTGGATCTGTATTTTTTTTTAAATCATCAAAACAGATAAAATAACCAAATTTGGAGGTATTTTTGTTCCTACAGTATTATTAACCTCAATAACATTAATTTCAACTAATTTCCAGAGAATTTTGACCACCTCACAATATTGTTCACCAACATAGGCAAAAGCCTGACTGGCTAAACTAAGCAACAGAGCAGCGGCACAAACACACGGCAGTTATTTCTGTTTAAAAATGTTTTACAAAATAAGAATTTACTTACCGATAATTCTATTTCTCGTAGTCCGTAGTGGATGCTGGGGACTCCGTAAGGACCATGGGGAATAGCGGCTCCGCAGGAGACTGGGCACAAAAGTAAAGCTTTAGAACTACCTGGTGTGCACTGGCCCCTCCCCCTATGACCCTCCTCCAAGCCTCAGTTAGGATACTGTGCCCGGACGAGCGTACACAATAAGGAAGGATTTTGAATCCCGGGTAAGACTCATACCAGCCACACCAATCACACCGTACAACTCGTGATCTAAACCCAGTTAACAGCATGATAACAGAGGAGTCTCTAGAAAAGATGGCTCACTACAGCAATAACCCGATTTTTTGGTAACAATAACTATGTACCAGTATTGCAGACAATCCGCACTTGGGATGGGCGCCCAGCATCCACTACGGACTACGAGAAATAGAATTATCGGTAAGTAAATTCTTATTTTCTCTAACGTCCTAAGTGGATGCTGGGGACTCCGTAAGGACCATGGGGATTATACCAAAGCTCCCAAACGGGCGGGAGAGTGCGGATGACTCTGCAGCACCAAATGAGAGAACTCCAGGTCCTCCTCAGCCAGGGTATCAAATTTGTAGAATTTTACAAACGTATTTGCTCCTGACCAAGTAGCTGCTCGGCAAAGTTGTAAAGCCGAGACCCCTCGGGCAGCCGCCCAAGATGAGCCCATCTTCCTTGTGGAGTGGGCATTTACAGATTTTTGGCTGTGGCAGGCCTGCCACAGAATGTGTAAGCTGAATTGTACTACAAATCCAACGAGCAATAGTCTGCTTAGAAGCAGGAGCACCCAGCTTGTTGGGTGCATACAGGATAAACAGCGAGTCAGATTTTCTGACTCCAGCCGTCCTGGAAACATATATTTTCAGGGCCCTGACAACGTCTAGCAACTTGGAGTCCTCCAAGTCCCTAGTAGCCGCAGGCACCACAATAGGTTGGTTCAGGTGAAACGCTGAAACCACTTTAGGGAGAAACTGAGGACGAGTCCTCAATTCCGCCCTGTCCGAATGGAAAATCAGATAAGGCTTTTACAGGATAAAGCCGCCAATTCTGACACGCGCCTGGCCCAGGCCAGGGCCAACAACATGACCACTTTCCATGTGAGATATTTTAACTCCACATATTTAAGTGGTTCAAACCAATGTGACTTTTTGGAACCCAAAACTACATTGAGATCCCAAAGGTGCCACTGGAGGCACAAAAGGAGGCTGTATATGCAGTACCCCTTTTACAACGTCTGAACTTCAGGGACTGAAGCTAGTTCTTTTTGGAAGAAAATTGACAGGGCCGAAATTTGAACCTTAATGGACCCCAATTTCAGGCCCATAGACACTCCTGTTTGCAGGAAATGTAGGAATCGACCCAGTTGAATTTCCTCCGTCGGGCCTTACTGGCCTCGCACCACGCAACATATTTTCGCCAAATGCGGTGATAATGTTTTGCGGTTACATCCTTCCTGGCTTTGATCAGGATAGGGATGACTTCATCCGGAATGCCTTTTTTCCTTCAGGATCCGGCGTTCAACCGCCATGCCGTCAAACGCAGCCGCGGTAAGTCTTGGAACAGACAGGGTCCTTGCTGGAGCAGGTCCCTTCTTAGAGGTAGAGGCCACGGATCCTCCGTGAGCATCTCTTGAAGTTCCGGTTACCAAGTCCTTCTTGGCCAATCCGGAGCCACGAATATAGTGCTTACTCCTCTCCATCTTATCAATCTCAGTACCTTGGGTATGAGAGGCAGATGAGGGAACACATACACTGACTGGTACACCCACGGTGTTACCAGAGCGTCTACAGCTATTGCCTGAGGGTCCCTTGACCTGGCGCAATACCTGTCGAGTTTTTCCCAACGGTTTATAATCATGTGGAAGACTTTTGGGTGAAGTCCCCACTCTCCCGGGTGGAGGTCGTGTCTGCTGAGGAAGTCTGCTTCCCAGTTGTCCACTCCCAGAATTGCTGACAGTGCTATCACATGATTTTCCGCCCAGCGAAGAATCCTTGCAGCTTCTGCCATTGCCCTCCTGCTTCTTGTGCCACCCTGTCTGTTTACGTGGGTGACTGCCGTGATGTTGTCCGACTGGATCAACACCGGCTAACCTTGAAGCAGAGGTCTTGCTAAGCTTAGAGCCTTGTAAATGGCCCTTAGCTTCAGGATATTTATGTGAAGTGATGTCTCCAGGCTTGACCATAAGCCCTGGAAATTCCTTCCCTGTGTGACTGCTCCCCAGCCTCGCAGGCTGGCATCCGCGGTCACCAGGACCCAGTCCTGAATGCCGAATCTGCGGCCCTCTAGAAGATGAGCACTCTGCAACCACCACAGGAGGGACACCCTTGTTCTTGGTGACAGGGTTATCCGCTGATGCATCTGAAGATGCGACCCGGACCATTTGTCCAGCAGGTCCCACTGGAAAGTTCGTGGAATCTGCCGAATGGGATTGCTTCGTAGGAAGCCACCATTTTACCCAGAACCCTTGTGCATTGATGCACTGAGACTTGGCTCGGTTTTAGGAGGTTCCTGACTAGCTCGGATAACTCCCTGGCTTTCTCCTCCGGGAGAAACACCTTTTTCTGGACTGTGTCCAGGATCATCCCTAGGAACAGAAGACGAGTCGTCGGAACCAGCTGCGATTTTGGAATATTGAGAATCCAATCGTGCTGCCGCAACACTACCTGAGATAGTGCTACACCGACCTCCAACTGTTCCCTGGATCTTACCCTTATCAGGGAATCGTCCAAGTAAGGGATAACTATAATTTCCTTCCTTCGAAGGAATATCATCATTTCGGCCATTACCTTGGTAAAGACCCGGGGTGCCGTGGACCATCCATACGGCAGTGTCTGAACTGATAGTGACAGTTCTGTACCATAAACCTGAGGTACCCTTGGTGAGAAGGGTAAATTTGTACATGAAGGTAAGCATCCTTGATGTCCCGAGACATCATGTAGTCCCCTTCTTCCAGGTTCGCAATCACTGCTCTGAGTGACTCAATCTTGAATTTGAACCTCTGTATGTAAGTGTTCAAAGATTTTAGATTTAGAATCGGTCTCACCGAGCTGTCCGGCTTCGGTACCACAACAGTGTGGAATAATACCCCGTTCCCTGTTGCAGGAGGGGTACCTTGATTATCACCTGCTGGGAATACAGCTTGTGAATGGCTTCCAAAACTGTCTCCCTGTCAGAAGGAGACATCGGTAAAGCCGACTTTAGGAAACGGCGAGGGGGAGACTTCTCGAATTCCAATTTGTACCCCTGAGATATCACCTGAAGGATCCAGGGGTCTACTTGCGAGTGAGCCCACTGCGCGCTGAAATTCATTGAGATGGGCCCCCCACCGTGCCTGATTCTGCTTGTAAAGCCCCAGCGTCATACTGAGGGCTTGGCAGAGGCGGGAGAGGGTTTCTGTTCCTGGGAACTGGCTGATTTCTGCAGCCTTTTTCCTCTCCCTCTGTCACCGGGCAGAAATGAGGAACCTTTTGCCCGCTTGTCCACGAAAAGACTGCGCCTGATAATACGTCGTCTTCTCATGTTGAGAGGCGACCTGGGGTACAAACGTGGATTTCCCAGCTGTTGCCGTGGCCACCAGGTCTGAAAGACCAACCCCAAATAACTCCTCCCCTTAATAAGGCAATACTTCCAAATGCCGTTTGAAATCCGCATCACCTGACCACTGTCGTGTCCATAACCCTCTACTGGTAGAAATGGACAACGCACTTAGACTTGATGCCAGTCGGCAAATATTCCACTGTGCATCACGCATATATAGAAATGCATCTTTTAAATGCTCTATAGGCAAAAATATACTGTCCCTATCTAGGGTATCAATATTTTCAGTCAGGGAATCCGACCACGCCAACCCAGCACTGCACATCCAGGCTGAGGCGATTGCTGGTCGCAGTATAACACCAGTATGTGTGTAAATACATTTCAGGATACCCTCCTGCTTTCTATCAGCAGGATCCTTAAGGGCGGCCATCTCAGGAGAGGGTAGAGCCCTTACAAGCGTGTGAGCGCTTTATCCACCCTAGGGGGTGTTTCCCAACGCACCCTAACCTCTGGCGGGAAAGGATATAATGCCAATAACATTTTAGAAATTATCAGTTGTTATCGGGGGAAACCCACGCATCATCACACACCTCATTTAATTTCTCAGATTCAGGAAAACTACAGGTAGTTTTTCCTCACCGAACATAATACCCCTTTTTTTGGTGGTACTCGTATTATCAGAAATGTGTAAAACATTTTTTATTGCCTCAATCATGTAACGTGTGGCCCTACTGGAAGTCACATTTGTCTCTTCACCGTCGACACTGGAGTCAGTATCCGTGTCGGCGTCTATATCTGCCATCTGAGGTAACGGGCGCTTTAGAGCCCCTGGCGGCCTATGAGACGTCTGGACAGGCACAAGCTGAGTAGCCGGCTGTCTCATGTCAACCACTGTCTTTTATACAGAGCTGACACTGTCACGTAATTCCTTCCAACAGTTCATCCACTCAGGTGTCGACCCCCTAGGGGGTGACATCACTATTACAGGCAATCTGCTCCGTCTCCACATCATTTTTCTCCTCATACATGTCGACACAAACGTACCGACATACAGCACACACACAGGGAATGCTCTGATAGAGGACAGGACCCCACTAGCCCTTTGGGGAGACAGAGGGAGAGTTTGCCAGCACACACCAGAGCGCTATATATATACAGGGATAACCTTATATAAGTGTTTTTCCCCTTATAGCTGCTGCTTTATTTAATACTGCGCGTAATTAGTGCCCCCCTCTCTTTTTTAACCCTTTCTGTAGTGTAGTGACTGCAGGGGAGAGCAAGGTAGCTTCCCTCCAACGGAGCTGTGAGGGAAAATGGCGCCAGTGTGCTGAGGAGATAGGCTCCGCCCCCTTATCGGCGGCCTTATCTCCCGTTTTTCTATGTATTCTGGCAGGGGTTAAATGCATCCATATAGCCCAGGAGCTATATGTGATGCATTTTTTTGCCATCCAAGGTGTTTTTATTGCGTCTCAGGGCGCTCCCCCCCAGCGCCCTGCACCCTCAGTGACCGGAGTGTGAAGTGTGCTGAGAGCAATGGCGCACAGCTGCAGTGCTGTGCGCTACCTTGTTGAAGACAGGACGTCTTCTGCCGCCGATTTTCCGGACCTCTTCTGTCTTCTGGCTCTGTAAGGGGGCCGGCGGCGCGGCTCTGGGACCCATCCATGGCTGGGCCTGTGATCGTCCCTCTGGAGCTAATGTCCAGTAGCCTAAGAAGCCCAATCCACTCTGCACGCAGGTGAGTTCGCTTCTTCTCCCCTTAGTCCCTCGATGCAGTGAGCCTGTTGCCAGCAGGTCTCACTGAAAATAAAAAACCTAAAACTAAACTTTTCACTAAGCAGCTCAGGAGAGCCACCTAGTGTGCACCCTTCTCGTTCGGGCACAAAAATCTAACTGAGGCTTGGAGGAGGGTCATAGGGGGAGGGGCCAGTGCACACCAGGTAGCTCTAAAGCTTTACTTTTGTGCCCAGTCTCCTGCGGAGCCGCTATTCCCCATGGTCCTTACGGAGTCCCCAGCATCCACTTAGGACGTTAGAGAAATTAGTATTAGCAATAACTAATCAAACAAACTCACAAGTACTTCATTGCAGGTTGTATATAGTGCAGATCGCACTCAGTGTGGGTTGGATA
This sequence comes from Pseudophryne corroboree, assembly GCF_028390025.1. Lineage (NCBI taxonomy): Eukaryota > Metazoa > Chordata > Amphibia > Anura > Myobatrachidae > Pseudophryne > Pseudophryne corroboree. The sequence goes on from NC_086447.1 coordinate 447,307,164, forward strand.
CAGTGTGTGTTGGATACAGTGCAGGTCGGAGTGCGAGATGGCTATAGTGTGCTTTGGCTACAGCACAAGATCGGATGCAGTGTGAGATAAAGTGCGGGTCATATACAGTGCAGGATACAGTTCGGGTCAGATACAGTGCAGGTCAGAGTGTGGGTTGGATACAGTGGGGGTTGGATACAGTGTAGGCTACAGTGCAGGTTCGATACAGTGCGTGTCGCATACAGTGAGGGTTGGCTACAGTGCAAGGTCAGATACAGTGCAGGTCAGATACAGTACGGGTCACATACACTATGAGTTGCATATATTGTGGGTCAGATACAGCGTGTGCCGGATAAAGTGCAGGTTACAGTATGGATCAAATACAGTGTGGGTTGGATACAGTGCAGGTCGGATACAGTGTGGGTTGGATACAGTGTGGGTTGGATACAGTGTGGGTTGGATACAGTGCATGTCAAATACAGTGTGGGTTGGATATAGTGTGGGTTAAATTACAGATGCAGTGTAAGTCGGATACAGTGCAGGTTTCAGTGCAGGTCAAATACAATGTGGGTCAGATACAGTGTGGGTTAGATACAGCACGTTTTGTGTCAGATACAGTGAGGGAGTGTCGACAGTGCGGGCAGCAGTGTGGGCGGTGGCGCTATTAGCACTGAAGACAGCGCTGCAGCATTTTAAAGTTCCTGCTGTTCGCGAGCCAATCGCACATCGCGGACCAGCAGCCCGATGCGGCCGCTTCTGATTGGCTGCCGGTCCACGAGTTGTGATTGGCTCGCGGACAACAGGAACTTTAAAATGCTGCAGCGCTGTCTTAATGCTTGGCAGGCTGCCGGACCACAATCTGCTAGCGGAGATAGGGACATTCAGAATGCCGCCGCAGCAGCGCTGATAACTGCCGGACCATAATGTGCTGCAGGGACCACCTGTCTGCGGGGGAAAGGGAGCCCTAGGAGGCAGTGGGAGCAGCAGCAGCAGCACCATCATCCATCAACAATCCGTCTTCATATCTAAGGTACGCCATGAGGCCAGCATTCTTTGCCCTGTGCCTTCCCCACTAATGTCCAGTCTTCTATTTAATGGCCCTCCGCCCCAAGTCCAGCCTGCCCTGCCCTGTGACCCCCCCCATTAAGAGCCAGCTTTCTCTGCCCTGTGCCCTCATCCAAGGTCCAGCCTCCCCTGCCCTGTGCCCCCCCATTAAAAGCCAGCTTTCTCTGCCCTGTGCCCTCATCCAAGGTCCAGCCTCCCCTGCCCTGTGCCCCCCCCCCATTAAAAGCCAGCCTTCTCTGCCCTGTGCCCTCATCCAAGGTCCAGCCTCCCCTGCCCTGTGCCACCCCCCATTAAAAGCCAGCCTTCTCTGCCCTGTGCCCCTCCATTAAGGCCCAGCCTCCCCTGCCATGTGCCCCCCCCCCATTAAAAGCCAGTCTTCTCTGCCCTGTGCCCTCATCCAAGGTCCAGCCTCCCCTGCCCTGTGCCCCCCCCCCCATTAAAAGCCAGTCTTCTCTGCCCTGTGCCCTCATCCAAGGTCCAGCCTCCCCTGCCATGTGCCCCCCCCCATTAAAAGCCAGCCTTCTCTGCCCTGTGCCCCTCCATTAAGGCCCAGCCATCCCTGTTCTGTGTCTCCCATTAAGGTCCAGCCTTCTCATTCTTGTGCCCCCCCCCCAACCACGGTACAGCCTTCCCTGCCCTGCACACCTTCTTAAGGTCCATCCTTTCCTGCCCTGTGCCACCCCACACCATGTCTACCATCCGTGTGCTCCCAATAGGTCCAGACCTCCCGTCCCTGCATCCCCCTTTGGCCCTGTCTTCCCTGTCCCGTGACCTTCCAGTTTTAGTCCTCCCATATCCATACATCACTGATCTCTCATATATTGCCCCCGCCACCCACCTTTTCCCTGTGCCCTTCACAAACCACTTTTCCTCTTGCCCTGCCCCATCGCTATATATTTATTATGGATTCCCCACACCCATATCCCAAACTTTAAAAAATTAAAAGAAAAAATGGTTTTACACACTAATTGATGCCCTATGCCCGCTGTAGCTCCACCCACCATTTTTTATGAAGGGCTGCCTATTTCGCCAGTCCCGGGACCCACGGTTTCTGATGGCAGCCCTGCCCGTATGTCCCGAACCCCTGGAATGGCGAAAACGGGGGTTTGGGCTGCAAGGTCATGCCTCCTCCTGCTAAGCCTTGCCCCTCCGCAAGGCCATGCCCCGTTTCACGGCAGCATGCATCGGGTGTAATCAGTGATGCCCCTGATCAGAGCCAAATTTCCACACACATATATGATTTGGTGCTGATTTGTGGCAAAAAAAATTATTACAATAATACAGAAATTATATCAATAATACAAAGTTGATATTTATAAGTTATATCTATTATTTTAATAATTTGTATAATCAAAGCTCTGGAGTACGATAGGTGAGGTTCTGCCTCCCCTGAGGGGTGGTCTTCAGTATGCCGACTGACGGGATCCCGGCGCACAGTATACCGGAGCCGGGATCCCGACAGCCGGCATACCGACACTTATTCTCCCTCATGGGGGTCCATGACCCCCCTGGAGGGAGAATAAAATATTTTGGCGCGTGTAGCGCGCCACCGTGCCCTTAGCGTGGCGAGCGCAGTGAGCCCGCAAGGGTCTCATTTGCGCTTGCCACACTGTCGGTAAGCCGGCGGTCGGGCTCCCGCTGCCGGTATGCTGGTCGCCGGGAGCCCGACCGCCGGCATATCGTAGTGAATTCCCCCTGAATACCCTGACCACACGACACTGGTATATTGTGTCCATTAAATCTGCACATGTATTATTTACTACATACCTGGCAATGAATTTTATGCTGGCTCCTGCTCAGTGAAAAGAGCCGGGTGCTGCAGTTAAACATTACGTGCAGCATATGGCTCCTGTCACCTTGTAGGAGCCGGCACTGCAGCTATAGCACCCTCCGTGGGCAGCCCGTATGTCCTGAACTCCTGGAATTGCGAAAACGGGGGTTTGGGCTGCGAGGTCATACCTCCTCCTGCTAAGCCTTGCCCCTCCGCAAGGCCACGCCCCATTTCACGGCAGCATGCATCGGGTATAATCAGAGGCAGTGATGCCCCTGATCAGAGCCAAATTTCCACACACATATATGATTTGGTGCTGATTTGTGGTAATAAAAATTATTACAATAATACAGAAATTATATGAATAATACAAAGTTGATATTTATAAGTTATATCTATTATTTTAATAAATTTTATAATCAAAGCTCTGGTGTACGATAGTTGAGGTTCTGCCTCCCCTGACTACCCTGACCACACGACACTGGTATATTGTGTCCATTAAATCTGCACATGTAGTACTTACTACATACCTGGAAATGAATAGATAAAATAAATAAAAATGAATTGACACAAATGTGACAACACATGATTTAAACATTTATACAAGAAAGTCAATACTTAATTTGCGCTATTAATGCAGGCGCTCTTTTGCAGGGTTAGGTAGCGTTACAAGCCATAAAAATGTCTAGGGTTCCACCATCTTTACTACATACCTATACATCTAGCCTCAATATGTCACACAGTAGGGGTTATTCCAAGTTGATCGCAGCAGGATTTTTTTTAGCAATTGGGCAAAACCATGTGTACTGCAGGGGAGGCAGATATAACATGTGCAGAGAGAGTTAGATTTGGGTGGGTTATTTTGTTTCTGTGCAGGGTAAATACTGGCTGCTTTATTTTTACACTGCAAATTAGATTGCAGATTGAACACACCACACCCAAATCTCTCTCTCTCTGCACATGTTATATCTGCTTCCCCTGCAGTGCACATGGTTTTGCCCAATTGCTAACAAAAATCCTGCTGCGATCAACTTGGAATTACCCCCCGTGTGAGATGCCTGGCACGAGTGAGCCACCAGGTCCCATGCAATTCTACTAGTGTTGGCCGTATTTTTTTTTTCCAAATATGCTTTTTAAGCTGAGCATACACTATACGGTTATCTGGCAATCTATCTGTCCAATCTGGCTGGTTGGATTGAAGATCTGAAAATGTATGGGAGCAAATGACAATCAACCACTGCTCCCAAACACTGGAAAACACACAAAAATGGTTGTTCAGACAAATTGGTTAAATCACAGATTGTCATTTGCTATCATCCATTACCAGGGGGTGTGATTTGAAAGATCAACATTGTGATACAGGGTGATTCAAAGGTCACAGTCAGAGCCGGCCCTAACCAATATGATGCCCTAGGCAAGATTTTGGCTGGTGCCCCCTAGCACCACCGCTAGTTCCGCCTCTGCCCCTGCTCCCCTTTCCGAGCACCATCACCCTTCACCCATAGCAGTCCTCATTTTGGTGTTCCTACCCCCTATATTTTAACTAGGAACATTGCGCATTTGGCGCACAGTCCAAAAAGGGGTGTGTTCTTGCTAGGAATTATGCCACACACTAGTGCAACTTTATTCAAACACACATATGCCAAACACTACTGCACAACCAACCCATCCGAACGCATCACTCACATGGATGCTAACACTGTGGCCTCTGCCTCTGCTTGGATATAGATGTGTCCTCATACATCTTGCCTCAATACGCCATGCAGCAGGAGATGCCTGGCATGAGTCAGCTGGCAGCTCTGCTAACATTGGGCGCCTTTTTTTTTTAAAAAATGCATCTTATTTGCATGTGGCTAGAATGCACAAGCAGCTTCTGCTGATTAAAATGATATGCAGCATGCCTATATTCTGTGTGCAACTGTGGCTGTATCTGCTTACGAAATGCTATGTTACAGTGATTTCTAGGAATAGACTGTAACGTAGCATTTCGTATGCAGTTACAGCCGCAGTCACACACAGAATATAGGCAAGCCGCATATCATTTTAATCAGCAGAAGCTGCTTGTGCCCCTAGGTATACCAAATGCCCTGGGCATTTGCCTAGTTTGCCTATGCCTAAGGCCGGCTCTGGTCACAGTACACCCTTTTGTTTCACAAACTGTGCAGGAAATGGGAAAACTGAATACTCCAGTAAGGTATGGATGAGGTGGGCTATCTGTTAGGGTATGTACTGAACATGGGTGCCATCTTGAAATCGGCCATCTTGAATCTAAGTCAGTTTTTTCAAATGGAAAGTTGGTCGTGTAACATATCAGAATTTGCTGAAAAGTTTATTGCTGCAAACAGATTTGAAATAGCAGTTATGGTTCAAAAGTTACAATACTTTTTTTGTTGCAGGTAACTGGAGATGGCTTTGACAAAAGAGGAGAGAATTCACCCACCGATGGTCACCCCTGCTATACGATTCAGTAGGCTGTGGACAAATAAAAGCCTGGGGTACAGTGGCGTCACAAGGGGGGGCGGGGGGTGCGGCCCGCTCCTGGGTGTCACCTGCCGAGGGGTGACACCAAAATGCCGGCTCCTGCTCAGTGGCAGGAGCCAAGTACTGCACTGTTACATTATGTGCAGCACTCGGCTCCTGTCACTGTGTAGGAGCCAGCGCTGCAGGTACAGAACTCAGTCGTGACATGAAGCCCCGCCCATCAAAGCCACGCCCCTCCGCAAAGCCACACCCCTTTTCCGGACCTTCAAATGACAAAAACGGGCGCTGGGCCGTGAAGCCCCGTCCCTTCCAGTGAAGCTCCACCCCTTTTCCTTGCTGCCGCACCGGGTGTCCAGGAGGTAAGTGACGCCTCTGCTGGGGTGGAGCTTTGTGAATGGGTGCCAAGCTAAGCTCCATGTCACAGAACTTCGTAAAAAAAAATTATATATATATTCGTTGCTTGTACATCATCAATGGTGAGAAACCATCTGGTTCTCCTCTATCAATGGCAAGTATTCAACATTGGTCATAGGCTATCAATGATGTTGAATCATCTATGGTCAATTGCCATCCCTACTTTCTGCTCTGTGTCCTCTAGCTGCGACTCCCTCTGATCTCTAACTCCATCCCTCTACTGTCCAAGACTCCCTGCTGCTTCCAGAGATGAATCTTATTAATAGGTGTTTAAGTTGTCTGACATCCTCTGCAGTCTGCTGTCTAATTGTCTTCCTGGTGGCACTTGCTCAATAAAAGTGTAATTTATTTCCATTATATTCTCTATATATAAGTCTTGTTTCCCATCCAGTATAGTGTCAATATTAAACATATATACTGTACATATTATATATACAGTATATATATATATATATATATATATATATATATATGGGATCAGTACGTAATTGACGGGATCCCGGCGGTCGAAATACCGACGCCTGAATCCCGACCGCACAATCCCGACAGGGGTGGCGAGCGGAACGCAGCCCCTTGCGGGCTCGCTTCGCTCACCACGCTGCGGGCACACTATTATATTCTCCCTCTATGGGTGTCGTGGACACCCACGGAGGGAGAATATGTCGGGATTGTGGCGGTCGGGATTCCGGCGTCGGTATTTCGACCGCCGGGATCCCGTCCAGCGGGATGTTGACCGCCTCCCATTTATATATATATATATATATATATATATATATGTATCTATATCCCCCCAACCCCCATGCAAATCCTGCATTTGCCCCTGAAAAATCTGGCAATTTAGAAAGTATTTTGTAAAAACAAATTGTCCGTTAATTGGTTAAAGTGTTGTAAGGGACTAAAGTAATTAACCTGCAAAGTGGTAGCGCTGAAACCATCTGGAATCTCAGTGCTAGAATCTTGCAGCAATAAAAGCACTATAAGCACCGATAATCCAAATGTTTATTGTGAAATTCAGTTACTCTTATCATGTGAACATCGTGCAGTTTCAATACAAGTAACAGCCTAATTTGACATAACCAGCATTATCATTAAGATGGAATGCTGTGTGACAAAATACCACAGAACTTAAATGAGATATTGAAATCAAGCCATGAAAGCTGAGGAGGATCTAGGAAGCATGGTTATGTTTATTAATTAGTGTTACAGGATATTATTACAGGCCTTTGGGATATAATAGATGTGGCAAAATGTGTAGTACTACTGGGACACCTACCAAGTAAAACAAATTTGTAGAGTTTTTACACAACTACTATATGTCAAGTTAATTAACAGTTTGATATTGTTCTTGTCCTATAAAGACTCCTTCCATGCTAAGGAGTTACAATAGCTAACTACAGTGATATAGTAATACTACTGTACTAACATGACATAAGATGCTCTATGAATTAGACTTGAACAAAGAAATTACCGTATATACTCGAGTATAAGCCGACTTTTTCAGCACTTTTTTTTGTGCTGAAAAAGCCACCTCGGCTTATACTCGAGTCAGTGCACAGTGACAGGGAGTGCAGTGTGAAGGAGGGACACGGAGCGCACAGCGCGCGGCTCTCCTGTGTCCCTCCTGCATCTCCGGCGGCAGCGGCGGGTCTATTAAAGGAAGTACCCGTTCGTGACCTCTGATCACGAACCGGCACTTCCTTTAATAGACCCGCCGCGGCCGCCGGAGATGCAGGAGGGACGCAGGAGAGCCGCGCGCTGTGCGCTCCGTGTCCCTGCCCCTGCTTCAGAAGACAGCGCGGGATCGACGGAGGGGTAAGTAACAGCACTGGGGGAGCATATTTGGCACTTGGGGAGGGGGCATATCTGGCAGCAGCATGAGGGGCATATCTGGCAGCAGCATGAGGGGCATATCTGGCAGCAGCACGAGGGGCATATCTGGCAGCAGCATGAGGGGCACATCTGGCAGCAGCATGAGGGGCACATCTGGCAGCAGCATGAGGGGCACATCTGGCAGCAGCATGAGGGCATATCTGGCAGCAGCATGAGGGGCACATCTGGCCGCAGCATGAGGGGCATATCTGGCAGCAGCATGAGGGGCACATCTGGCAGCAGCATGAGGGCATATCTGGCAGCATGAGGGCATATCTTGCACATCTGGCACTGTGGGGCATATTTGGCAGCATGAGGGCATATCTGGCACTGTGGGGGCATATCTGGCACTGTGGGGGCATCTCCTGCACTGTGGGTGCATATCTGGCAGTATGAGGGCATATCTGGCACTGTGGGGGCATATCTGGCAGTATGAGGGCATATCTGGCACTGTGGGGGCATATCTGGCAGTATGAGTGTCACGATCCGGGTATCTGGACGCCATTTCTTACCTATCAGATGCCTCCTAAGGCTGGCTCAGCGCTCCAGGACCGGATCCCATCTGTTATCCTGATGTGCACATTCCCGCATCCTCTGCTGTCTCTCTGGACGCAGTCACAGTAACGCCTTATACATCTGGCATGGCGTCTCCCGCGGCCTCCGCCACCGTCCCTGAGCTTCTGCATTCAGAGTGGCGATTACGTCAGCCGCGGCCTCCGCTGTGTCCGCGTGGTCGGATGTGCATCTGTCAGCCTGGCGTCTCCTGTCTCCGGTGGCCGGCGCCGCCATTACTGTTTTCCAGACCACATGGATTACAATCCAAACTTCCCTCCAAGTGTCTGCATGGGCGCAGCCATCTTGGATTCTGTCAGCTGATCATTCCTACCAATCCGTTGTCAGTATTATTAATTTGCATAATTGCCTAGCCAATGCCTTCCTTGCTGCAGGTATAAATAGGTTGTGCCTGAGCAAGGAAGGCGTAAGTGCTTTGGTTGTCAAACCTAGTTCCAGTTTGTCTCTCTTCTGTGAATGTCTTCCAGGTTCCAGCTCCTGTCTCCAGACTTCTGCTATAGAGACCCGCACCAGCATTCCATCTGCGGTGTAGCCTGACTCTCCGATCCATTCTGGACTCACCTGTTTCCAGCTACAACATCACCTGCTTCCAGCTTAGCTTCCAGCAGTGTACAGCTTCTCTTAAAGGGCCGGTGTCCTTTCTGCAGTTTACCACTCTCCACCGGTATTATTATTTCTCCGCTCTCAAATTCTACATTTCATCTACATTGCATCGCTCTCAAGCTTTATTATTTAACTGGTTCCAGCCAGTATCCACTCCGTGCCAACACCTGTCTGGTTCTAACCAGTACCCACAGCAGCATTTTATCTACAGCAGTCCAGCTTTCCCTGGAACACCAGCTGGTACGACCCTGGGCTTTCCTCATTGCTACAGTTGAGCCTGGTAAGGACTTTCCAACTTGCAGATAATAAGAACTGTCTCATACCACCAGAGCTCTGTGGCCCCTGCCACCCTGTAGTACCCAGGAACTGTATTATTATTTCTCTGCTGATTTTTATGTTACTTTTTACTGCTTCTGTGATGCATGGAGTTTGTCATAAATAAATATCATTGACTTTTACTCAAGTTGTCGTGGTCACGCCTTCGGGCGGTTTCTCTTCATGTTACTTACATGTCCAGGGGTCTGATACAACCTCCCAGGTTCCGGTACATCTCAGCCCCTACAACTGAGGCTGCCTTCCGTCAGCTCAGGCCCTCAGTTGTGACAGTAAGCACTGACCTAATGAATCCAGCCGGAGACCAGGATCAAGCGGCCAGGCCGATGCAAGAACTGGCAGCCCGACTAGAACATCAGGAGGCTGCACAGGGCCACATCATCCGCTGTCTCCAGGATCTCTCTACTCGGCTGGATGGGATTCAGACAACTCTCCGTGGATCAGGCGCTTCTGGTGCGTCAACCACAGTGACTCCAGTTATAACCCCACCCACCTTACCCATTTCTGCTCCACGTCTTCATCTTCCAACGCCAGCAAAATTTGACGGATCTCCAAGATTCTGCAGGGGATTTCTCAACCAGTGTGAGATTCAGTTTGAGCTACAACCTGGCAATTTTCCCAGTGACCGTACAAAAATTGCCTACATCATCTCACTTCTCAGTGGCTCAGCCCTTGACTGGGCATCACCGTTATGGGAGAGGTCCGACACCCTGCTATCTTCTTACACTGCATTCGTGTCAACATTCAGGCGCATCTTCGACGAGCCAGGCCGGGTAACTTCAGCTTCGTCTGAGATTCTCCGTTTACGCCAGGGATCACATACTGTAGGACAATATCTTATACAGTTCCAGATCCTGGCATCTGAACTGGCATGGAACGACGAGGCCCTGTATGCTGCATTCTGGCATGGTTTATCCGAGCGTATTAAAGATGAGTTAGCTACCAGAGACTTACCCTCCAAGTTAGATGAGCTAATCTCACTTTGTACAAAAGTTGACTTACGTTTCAGAGAGAGAGCAACTGAGCGTGGAAGATCATCTGCTCCAAAATCTTCTGCTCCTCCTCCTCGCCAACTGTCACCAACTAAAGATGAACCCATGCAAATTGGCCGTTCCCGTTTAACTCCTGCTGAGCGCCGAAGACGTCTCTCCGAGTCTCTCTGTCTTTATTGTGCAGCTCCGTCTCACACCATTAATGCCTGTCCCAAACGTCCGGGACTCCAAGTCCTAGCTCGTCAAGGAGAGGGCCGGCTAGGAGTAATGATCTCCTCTCCATCTCCTCAAGATTGTAATCTCCCAGTCTCGCTTCAAGTTGCTCAACGTTATCAGAACGTCATTGCCCTCCTGGATTCCGGAGCAGCTGGGAACTTTATTACCGAAGCCTATGTTAAACGGTGGTCCCTACCCACCGAGAGACTTCCTTCCTCCTTTTCCTTAACTGCCGTGGATGGCAGTAAAATTTTTGATACAGTTATTGCTCTAAGGACTCTACCAGTTCGTCTGAGAGTGGGAGTTCTTCATTCCGAACTTATTTCACTTTTAGTGATTCCAAGAGCCACACATCCTGTGGTCCTGGGCCTTCCATGGCTCCGTCTTCACAATCCTACAATTGATTGGACGACTACGCAAATCCTGGCATGGGGTCCCTCCTGTGCTGAGACATGTTTGTTTAAAGTGTTGCCTGTCTGTTCTTCCTCCCCCAGGTCGTCTGATGTTCCACCTCCTCCATATCAAGATTTCACGGATGTGTTCAGTAAAGCTTCTGCTGATATCCTTCCTCCTCATAGAGAATGGGACTGCCCGATTGATCTCGTTCCAGGGAAGGTTCCACCTCGAGGCCGAACTTATCCGTTGTCTCTGCCCGAGACGCATTCTATGGAGGAATACATTAAAGAGAACCTAGCAAAGGGGTTCATTCGACCTTCTTCTTCTCCAGCCGGCGCAGGCTTCTTTTTTGTAAAAAAGAAAGATGGTGGTCTGCGGCCGTGCATCGACTACAGAGGTTTGAACGACATTACCATTAAGAACCGCTATCCTTTACCCCTGATTACTAAGCTCTTTGACAGAGTTAGCGGAGCTACCATCTTTACAAAGCTGGACTTGAGAGGTGCATACAATCTCATCCGGATCCGTGAGGGTGACGAGTGGAAGACCGCATTTAACACCCGTGACGGTCATTATGAGTACCTCGTCATGCCCTTCGGATTGAGCAATGCTCCAGCTGTCTTCCAGCATTTCGTCAATGAGATCTTCAGAGACATTCTATACCGTCATGTCGTGGTCTATCTAGACGATATCCTCATTTTTGCCAACAATTTAGAGGAACATCGTTTTTGGGTAAAGGAGGTTCTGTCCCGTCTCCGTGTCAATCATCTCTATTGCAAATTAGAGAAATGCGTCTTTGAAGTCAAGTCCATTCCGTTTCTAGGGTACATTGTGTCCGGTTCCGGACTAGAGATGGATCCTGAGAAACTACAAGCAATCCAGAATTGGCCGGTACCCTTAACCCTCAAAGGGGTCCAGAGGTTCTTAGGGTTCGCCAATTATTACCGAAAGTTTATACGAGACTTTTCCACCATTGTGGCGCCTATTACTGCTTTCACCAAGAAGGGTGCTAACCCGTCCAAGTGGTCTGAAGAAGCCATGCAAGCTTTTCATCTTTTAAAACAGAGGTTCATCTCTGCGCCTGTCCTGAAACAGCCTGACATCGACTCTCCTTTCATCCTAGAGGTGGATGCCTCCTCCGTTGGAGTAGGAGCGGTGTTATCTCAGAGGGCTAAAGATGGCCATTTACATCCTTGCAGTTTCTTCTCACGGAAGTTCTCCCCAGCGGAGCGCAACTATGCCATTGGCGACCAGGAGTTGCTAGCCATCAAGCTCGCTCTAGAGGAGTGGAGATATCTGTTGAAGGGAGCTTCTCATTCAATCACCATCCTTACAGACCACAAGAACCTTCTATATCTGAAAGGCGCACAATGGCCCTCATTCCGAGTTGATCGGTCGCAAGGCGAATTTAGCAGAGTTACACACGCTAAGCCGCCGCCTACTGGGAGTGAATCTTAGCTTCTTAAAATTGCGACCGATGTATTCGCAATATTGCGATTACTAACTACTTAGCAGTTTCAGAGTAGCTCCAGACTTACTCTGCCTGTGCGATCAGTTCAGTGCTTGTCGTTCCTGGTTGACGTCACAAACACACCCAGCGTTCGCCCAGGCACTCCCACCGTTTCTCCGGCCACTCCTGCGTTTTTTCCGGAAACGGTAGCGTTTTCAGCCACACGCCCCTGAAACGCCGTGTTTCCGCCCAGTAACACCCATTTCCTGTCAATCACATTACGATCGCCGGAGCGAAGAAAAAGCCGTGAGTAAAAATACTTTCTTCATAGTAAAGTTACTTGGCGCAGTCGCAGTGCGAACTTTGCGCATGCGTACTAAGCGGATTTTCACTGCGATGCGATGAAAAAGAACGAGCGAACAACTCGGAATGAGGGCCCATGTCTCAACCCTCGTCAGGCCAGATGGGCACTTTTCTTTTCCAGGTTCGACTTTAAACTCCAGTTCTGTCCGGGCTCTCAGAATCGCAAGGCCGATGGCCTGTCCCGCTCATGGGAGCAAGAAAATGAGTCAGAGTCTTCAGACAAGCATCCTATTATAAATCCGTTGGCATTCTCCACGGTAGGGATGGACTCTACGCCCCCATCAGGGAAAAGTTTTGTGAAGCCGACTCTAAGGAAGAAGCTCATGCATTGGGCCCATGCTTCCCGCTTTGCCGGACATACAGGTATCCAAAAAACCCTGGAGTTTATCTCTAGGTCTTATTGGTGGCCAACTCTGAAAAAGGACGTTTTGGAGTTTATTGCATCTTGCCCAAAGTGTGCTCAACATAAAGTATCCCGCCAGTCGCCTGCGGGGCAACTGGTTCCACTATCTGTTCCCCGTCGACCATGGACCCATTTGTCGATGGATTTTATTACAGATTTGCCCATGTGCAACAAGTTTAATACCATCTGGGTGGTAGTTGACCGGTTCACCAAGATGGCACACTTCATTCCTCTCACCGGTTTTCCGTCAGCTTCCAAGTTGGCTCAAGTATTCATACAAGAGATCTTTCGACTCCACGGTCTTCCAGAAGAAATTATCTCAGATCGAGGAGTTCAATTCACAGCCAAATTCTGGCGAAGTTTATGTCAAGCCCTCCAAGTCAAGCTAAAGTTTTCCACGGCTTACCATCCTCAGACCAATGGTCAAACTGAGAGGGTGAATCAGGACTTGGAGTCCTTCCTCCGCATCTATGTGTCCTCCTCTCAAGATGACTGGGTTCAATTACTTCCCTGGGCCGAGTTCTGTCATAACAACCAGTATCATTCTTCATCTTCTTCAACACCATTCTTCACCAACTTTGGATTCCACCCTAAAGTCCCTGAGTTCCAACCGCTTCCAGCAACTTCTGTTCCCGCAGTGGATATCACCTTGCATCAGTTTGCCAATATCTGGAAGAGCGTACGATCAGCTCTGCTCAAGGCATCGTTCAGGTACAAGAAATTTGCGGATAAGAAGCGTCGAGCAGTTCCTGCTCTCAAGGTGGGTGATCGGGTATGGTTATCCACGAAGAATTTGAGGTTAAGAGTTCCCAGTATGAAGTTTGCACCTCGCTACATCGGTCCTTTTAAAATTGATCAAGTCATCAATCCTGTTGCTTACAGACTCCAGTTGCCTCCCTTCTTAAAGATACCCAGGACATTCCATGTTTCCCTGTTGAAACCGCTAATCTTGAATCGGTTTCATTCCTCACTTCCTCCAACTCCGAAAGTCCAAACTCAACGAGGCGTTGAGTATGAAGTAGCCAAGATCCTGGACTCACGTCACCGTTACGGTCAACTTCAGTATCTTATTGACTGGAAGGGTTATGGCCCTGAGGAACGTTCATGGACCAATGCTTCTGATGTCCATGCTCCTGCCTTGGTCCGGAGATTCCATTCCAAGTTTCCTCAAAAGCCAAAGAAGTGTCCTGGGGCCACTCCTAAAGGGGGGGGTGCTGTCACGATCCGGGTATCTGGACGCCATTTCTTACCTATCAGATGCCTCCTAAGGCTGGCTCAGCGCTCCAGGACCGGATCCCATCTGTTATCCTGATGTGCACATTCCCGCATCCTCTCCTGTCTCTCTGGACGCAGTCACAGTAACGCCTTATACATCTGGCATGGCGTCTCCCGCGGCCTCCGCCACCGTCCCTGAGCTTCTGCATTCAGAGTGGCGATTACGTCAGCCGCGGCCTCCGCTGTGTCCGCGTGGTCGGATGTGCATCTGTCAGCCTGGCGTCTCCTGTCTCCGGTGGCCGGCGCCGCCATTACTGTTTTCCAGACCACATGGATTACAATCCAAACTTCCCTCCAAGTGTCTGCATGGGCGCAGCCATCTTGGATTCTGTCAGCTGATCATTCCTACCAATCCGTTGTCAGTATTATTAATTTGCATAATTGCCTAGCCAATGCCTTCCTTGCTGCAGGTATAAATAGGTTGTGCCTGAGCAAGGAAGGCGTGAGTGCTTTGGTTGTCAAACCTAGTTCCAGTTTGTCTCTCTTCTGTGAATGTCTTCCAGGTTCCAGCTCCTGTCTCCAGACTTCTGCTATAGAGACCCGCACCAGCATTCCATCTGCGGTGTAGCCTGACTCTCCGATCCATTCTGGACTCACCTGTTTCCAGCTACAACATCACCTGCTTCCAGCTTAGCTTCCAGCAGTGTACAGCTTCTCTTAAAGGGCCGGTGTCCTTTCTGCAGTTTACCACTCTCCACCGGTATTATTATTTCTCCGCTCTCAAATTCTACATTTCATCTATATTGCATCGCTCTCAAGCTTTATTATTTAACTGGTTCCAGCCAGTATCCACTCCGTGCCAACACCTGTCTGGTTCTAACCAGTACCCACAGCAGCATTTTATCTACAGCAGTCCAGCTTTCCCTGGAACACCAGCTGGTACGACCCTGGGCTTTCCTCATTGCTACAGTTGAGCCTGGTAAGGACTTTCCAACTTGCAGATAATAAGAACTGTCTCATACCACCAGAGCTCTGTGGCCCCTGCCACCCTGTAGTACCCAGGAACTGTATTATTATTTCTCTGCTGATTTTTATGTTACTTTTTACTGCTTCTGTGATGCATGGAGTTTGTCATAAATAAATATCATTGACTTTTACTCAAGTTGTCGTGGTCACGCCTTCGGGCGGTTTCTCTTCATGTTACTTACATGTCCAGGGGTCTGATACAACCTCCCAGGTTCCGGTACATCTCAGCCCCTACAACTGAGGCTGCCTTCCATCAGCTCAGGCCCTCAGTTGTGACAATGAGGGCATATCTGGCACTGTTGGGGCATATCTGGCAGTATGAGGGCATATCTGGCACTGAGGGCAGTGTACGGCTAGAGCTGCATTTCCCACCCTAGGCTTATACTCGAGTCAATAAGTTTTCCCAGGTTTTTGTGGTAAAATTAGGTGCCTCGGCTTATATTCGGGTCGACTTATACTCGAGTATATACGGTAGCAACATTTTCAAAACTATTCCACAAAACATTCCCCTATCTCTGCATTTTGCTGCTCCAACCACACAACACAGATACATGAACTGAATAGTTTGCTTCACTGTCAACGTGACTTGCATTTCATTTTACTTATCTCTTTTTGTGTCTGTGGTGGTATTATTTAAAGATGCACTGAGAAGATTAATCTGGATGGAATAAAATGTAATTACAGTTGCTAAAATGGTACATGTAATTTATAATTATCTTTCTTGCAATGGCAATTTTAGTCCTCAGTTTACTATAAAGTCAAGGACATGGAAATACCATACATTGATATAATTTGGAGTCCTCCATATGACATTTTGTAACCATACTTTTCCCACCATTAAATTAAAACATTGGCAGGATCATGGACATCTAAACAGAGGGGCAATGGGGTGGTTCACCTCTCTCAAATAAGGGTTGCTAGATAATGCATTGGGTGGGTGTCCAGAAGAGAACACCTAATTGCTGGAAGTGGCAATGGACTTCTGGTCAAGAGGAGCCAAGAAAGAGTGGCAGGAGAGGAGGCGGACCATATGAAGTACACTATACCTCCCCTAGTAGGGCTGTGTAGCCTACTGCTACAAAGCATGGTCCTTACCAGTAGCTGCTCCACATTAGGGACTGCAGGTCAGTTCAAATAGGGGAGCCACACCAACTGTCACCAACTGCCATTTCAAACTGACTCACTGGCAATTGGTGGGGCTTCCCTATTTAAATTTTGATTTGAGCTGCAGCCCCACCTCTGGTGCCACCCTAGTCCCTACCTCGTCCCTTTTGTTCTTTTTTCTCCCAGTCCACTTATTTCCAAATCTCTTGTGGCAATAGCACAGGATGACAGTGGCAGAAGCAGCACAGAGCACTTAATCAGATCAGGAACAGTAACATGAAACATATCGTTAGCGATATCATCCAGTGATGTCATGCCGCAGCCGGCCCATGTATGCAGTTTTGGACGATATTGAGCTGCATGCACAGCCGACAGTGGGGGATGCACATTGTTCATTGTTTGCAGCGTACACACTGGGCAATATTTTAAACAATTTCGCTCAGAAGGGTGAAAATTAGCGATATTGTCTAAAATATCTCCCAGTGTGTACGCACATTAAAGTGAGATTGGAGCCAATTCTTTGAACTTCTGCCATATAAATTGAATATTAATCTAGATATCATTTATACCACATAGATATAAATTCCTATGTTTCCTAGTTTTGCTAATTCCTCCCATTTTGGGGTTTTGTGCACAAAAAATTAGGTATTCAAAAAATGTTTTATTTGTAACACAACAACCTAATGGGTGAATGGGAAAAATGTATCTAATTAACTGAGACACACAAAAGGATGGGACAGCATTCAGTAATGGAGGGGTGCTGAAGCAAAATTATTTCTTGCTTACCCTAGTCTAAAAATGTTCTGACACCTGCTGGTAGGATTCTACAATGGCTGTCAAGTTTTGAAATGTGCAAGAAACACTAAATACCAAAAGCCCATTTCTATATTACTAGATGATGTCTAAATTGTGTAAGATCTCCATGCCTGAGAGTCACTCTGAGCTGGATTGAGATCCTATCGGGACCAAAAGAAGATACTGGTATGCGGACTCCCCACCCCACTAAAATACATGTCTCTGTAACCATTGTAAAGAGATTCAATGTCCGTTTGCTACATATTACATATTACATTGACACCATGTGACCCTTGCAGAAAGAGGCTATATTACATTTCACACAGTGCAAACCCAAAACATTAGTACTGTTACATTAATACTGTAACACTACTGTAATTAAGGTGTCTGTCTAGCTGCTCCTTGGTATGTCCTAGCATAGCAGGCAGCAGACATGATAATGGGAGTTTGCATGATAGCTAACTTTTTCCAGTTATTTTTTTAGGGACTATTACAATAACCAGCTGTCCAGGGTGTCGGGAAACCTTGCACCGGCCCTGTATAGTCTCAATGCCCTAAAACAGGACTATCTATAAAAATTACAATTAAACCCATTCATTGACTTTACGTTATTGATATATGTAGCCTTTTTGGGATGGTGGTCACAATGGGTTCGGTATGAAATACCAGTGGTCTGGATGCTGGCAGATACATTACCCACAGTGGCTTCTCAACACTGAAAATCAAGATATCAGAGCAGGGTAAGTATTTTTACCCTCCCCTACCATTAACCTAACCCTCCTGGGGTGACAGCTAAGGCTACCCGTCCTGGGGTGGTGGCTAGGGCTAACCCCCCAGGGGTGGCAGCTAGGGCTAAACCTAGGGGGTGGGTCAGCTAGGGCTAACCACCCCCCTAGTACCTAACCTTAACCACCCCAGCCCTAAAACTCCCCCAGGCCATAACCCTCCTCCCAATACTTACCTTTGGGCTTTCGACTGACGGTGTTCTGGCACTCTTCTGAGTGGTATCGGGATTCCAGTGTCAGTCACATGACTGCTGGCATTCCAGCGCAATAGGTGCACAGTGAAAGCAGTGAAAGTGACAGTTAGGCTACAGCCCATAGATGCCAGATTGGATTAGGCTGTGCCAAAGGCAAGGAGTAGTTTCCTACAGGAAGCAAGATCTCTGCTTATTAAAGCCCGGTCTGATAGTCCTCGAAGGACGAAACGCCTCCCAATGGGACTGCCTTGTGTGTCTGTGACTGATAGGTAGGACTTCCAATAGGAAGTCACTGCCAGTCACAATGAAGACAGTGCAGTCACGGACTGCACCTGGCTTCAATGACACTGTTCGTGGCATTTCATATGCAGATACAGCACACAGTATATAGACATGCTGTGTATCATTTTAATCAGCAGAAGCTGCATGTGAAGCATATTCGTGGGAAAAACACTAATAAAGATGCTCAGCGGCATGGCGAGACTTCAAGGGCTGTTTAGCGTGACTGTAGCAAGGATGTAAGAGGACACATATGTAGATGTAGTTGACTAATATAGAAATAGATTCTGAGTCAAACGCATCTTTTGCTGCAGTTGTGGCTGCGTCTTTATGCTAATGCCGCTGCTGTATTGTGACTACTAAGATGCCTACTAGCAGCATATTGCGTCTGTGCAAATCTGTCTCAGTATGTCTTTAGATGCACCATTGAGCGCACCATCAAAATTTCTACCAGCCCTATGGCAGATACAGTATGGGTATACATCTGGGTATGATTTTCTGTGTGAGCGGTTGTGCATCTTTAAGCACAAATACTGTAACTGATGTGCCCGTGATATACCGCTGTCTGCCTAGCCAACACCCTGTTACCTCCCAAGAATGCCCACTAAAACTACACTCCCTGATACAAAGGCCCAGATTTATCAAGCTTTGGAGAGTGATAAACAGCACGGTGATAACGGTGATAAAGTACCAACCAATCGGCTCCACATTGTCATTTTTCAAACACAAAATTAACTAAACAATAGTAAGACAGCGCTGACTGAAATGAATTGTAATTTAAAATATTATTTAATAATTAATCATTATAAAAACATGTAATATATAACATATAAAAATAATATCTCACTGCTTTGATACATTCATAGTCACCATGCATGGATTATAATTCATAAGTTGCTTATTGGAATATCCCTGTAGGATCCGCACATTCGAAAGTCCCTTATCCTGGGGTTGTAGCACAGTCCCCTGGCCGAATTTTGTATTGAAGACAACGCTGGAGGATTAACTGTCCCAGTGGTTAGGCAGTACAACGGGGAGGTCCTCACCAGTATTGCGTGGCAGTCTTTCAAGTTCGGTCCTTGTTGTTGGATTAGGGTGTAAATAGCGCTATTTTCCAGTGTCCATAGGGTTCCAAATGTAAAAAGATATCCAATGCAGGTGACTTAGGCTAACACCTGACGCGTTTCACAGCTCCCTGCTGTTTTATCAAAGGTGACTTGGTACTCACTGGCAGTGTGATTTATACCTATATTAATTGCTTAAGTCGTTACAGCTGGTAAACAATTCATTTCATTACATGATTAAAAATTACTAAAAACATGATTTTATATGGATAGACTCAAGGCAATCGATTAAATTAGGTGTGGATCATAAATTTTATTATTTTATTATGTAAGGAACTCTGTTTAAAACACTATTTTGAACCGTCCGCTCGTGCTGGAACGCACGCGGACTTCCGGACTTCCGGCTAGTGACGAATGCGGATTTCCGGCTTTTGGTCCGCATTCGTCATACAGAGGGCGGAACTTCTAGTTGTATGTCTCCGATGACGCGTACCTGTTGTCATAGGGATAGCGTCCTTCTTCCCTCCAATCATGTGGTGGGTACAGGGTCACGTGGTCGTAACTCCGCAAATTTCATCATATGTTATATTATAACCTCTCTTTCTTAAACATACGTATTCCCGCATGATAAAAATTAGTAAGTGTATCATGCATCGTCTCTTTTGGACTTATTAGTGACATAATTATGAATTAGTACTTATAATGAGAATTCGTTACGTAGAATAATCGTTTCTGAGCAATATAAGGAATTATCTTTAGTGTAAACTAAGATGCAAATGTTTCATATGAAACGAAAAACTGTAAACATAAAAGTATCTCGACGAGTACATTCACTAGGGAATTTCATCATATGTTATATTGTAACCTCTCTTTCTTAAACATACATATTCCCACATGATCAAAGTTAGTAAGTGTATCATGTATCAACTCTTTAGAACTTATTAGTAACATAATTATGAGTTAGTACTCATAATGGGAATTCGTTACATAAAATAATCATATCTGAGCAATATAAAGAATTATCCTTAGTATAGACTAAGGTTACGTATGGAACAAAGATCTATAAGCATAAAAGTATCTCAACGAGTATATTCACTAGGGAATTATATATTTATCAGTGATGAATGTTTCTATAACTTTTAAAGACCATCTTTTAACAATAAATTTTGTTACACCTAGGGTATTTAATTATATTTATTTGATATGATTTATGAATAGTATTTTCTTTATGAATAGTATTTTCTTTATACTTCTCCAAGTATAAAGAAAATACTATTTATAAAGAAAATACTATTCATAAATCATATCAAATAAATATAATTAAATACCCTAGGTGTAACAAAATTTATTGTTAAAAGATGGTCTTTAAAAGTTATAGAAACATTCATCACTGATAAATATATAATTCCCTAGTGAATATACTCGTTGAGATACTTTTATGCTTATAGATCTTTGTTCCATACGTAACCTTAGTCTATACTAAGGATAATTCTTTATATTGCTCAGATATGATTATTTTATGTAACGAATTCCCATTATGAGTACTAACTCATAATTATGTTACTAATAAGTTCTAAAGAGTTGATACATGATACACTTACTAACTTTGATCATGTGGGAATATGTATGTTTAAGAAAGAGAGGTTACAATATAACATATGATGAAATTCCCTAGTGAATGTACTCGTCGAGATACTTTTATGTTTACAGTTTTTCGTTTCATATGAAACATTTGCATCTTAGTTTACACTAAAGATAATTCCTTATATTGCTCAGAAACGATTATTCTACGTAACGAATTCTCATTATAAGTACTAATTCATAATTATGTCACTAATAAGTCCAAAAGAGACGATGCATGATACACTTACTAATTTTTATCATGCGGGAATACGTATGTTTAAGAAAGAGAGGTTATAATATAACATATGATGAAATTTGCGGAGTTGCGACCACGTGACCCTGTACCCACCACATGATTGGAGGGAAGAAGGACGCTATCCCTATGACAACAGGTACGCGTCATCGGAGACATACAACTAGAAGTTCCGCCCTCTGTATGACGAATGCGGACCAAAAGCCGGAAATCCGCATTCGTCACTAGCCGGAAGACCGGAAGTCCGCGTGCGTTCCAGCATGAGCGGACGGTTCAAAATAGTGTTTTAAACAGAGTTCCTTACATAATAAAATAATAAAATTTATGATCCACACCTAATTTAATCGATTGCCTTGAGTCTATCCATATAAAATCATGTTTTTAGTAATTTTTAATCATGTAATGAAATGAATTGTTTACCAGCTGTAACGACTTCAGCAATTAATATAGGTATAAATCACACTGCCAGTGAGTACCAAGTCACCTTTGATAAAACAGCAGGGAGCTGTGAAACGCGTCAGGTGTTAGCCTAAGTCACCTGCATTGGATATCTTTTTACATTTGGAACCCTATGGACACTGGAAAATAGCGCTATTTACACCCTAATCCAACAACAAGGACCGAACTTGAAAGACTGCCACGCAATACTGGTGAGGACCTCCCCGTTGTACTGCCTAACCACTGGGACAGTTAATCCTCCAGCGTTGTCTTCAATACAAAATTCGGCCAGGGGACTGTGCTACAACCCCAGGATAAGGGACTTTCGAATGTGCGGATCCTACAGGGATATTCCAATAAGCAATTTATGAATTATAATCCATGCATGGTGACTATGAATGTATCAAAGCAGTGAGATATTATTTTTATATGTTATATATTACATGTTTTTATAATGATTAATTATTAAATAATATTTTAAATTACAATTCATTTCAGTCAGCGCTGTCTTACTATTGTTTAGT
This sequence comes from Pseudophryne corroboree, assembly GCF_028390025.1. NCBI lineage: Eukaryota > Metazoa > Chordata > Amphibia > Anura > Myobatrachidae > Pseudophryne > Pseudophryne corroboree. Next base: position 447,329,372 of record NC_086447.1, read on the forward strand.
TAATTTTGTTTTTTGTAATGTTATAGGTGTGACTACCCTATATAGACAGCTGCTACTAATTATAAATTGGAGCCACAGCTTAAAGCGCCCCTTCCAAATTAATTTTTGGTTATTTCAATTTTTCAAACACAGCCTGTAACATGGAAGTTAGGAGCTGATTGGCTGGTACTTTATCACCGTGCTATTTACCACTCTCCAAGGCTTGATAAATGGTGGCCAACATTTGTTCTGCATCTTGGTGTGGTAACAATCGGGACGCATGTGTAGTGTGATTCAGACGCATGCTCAGAACCTATAACATCGGACAACTGCATGAACATCAGCATAGCGTTTAACTCAGAATCAGGCCAATAAATCCTTAACTTGTCTCATTGCCAAGGTACTGTTCAAGTTTTGACTCCAAATGGTGCTCTGTAGGTAATGTTAATTTGATGTGTATGATTAGCTTATAAATAGATTAGCTTCATACATAAAGTCAAATTAGTACCCCTTTCACACCACACAAATAACCCGGTATCGACCCGACATATTGCCGGGTCGACACGGGTCAGAGTGCGGTGTGAAAGGGGCATAGCCGAAATCTCGGGTCGCCTGACCCGGCAATTCAACCCCGGAATAAAGCAGTGTTATACCCGGGTTGAATACCGGGTCAGTGGCTTCGTAAACGGGCTCCCTGGTCGATGCATCCCGGGACCCGTTTACTACAGCAGGGAGAGGCGGTGCGGAGATGATCTCATTTCCCAGCACCGCCTCCGCCCCCGCCGCCGGCTCTGCCCCACGCTGCTATGGCAACCCACCGGGCATATTGCCGGGTTGGGGAAGCCTGCAGCAGCGGCCAATGCCGGATCCCACCTGGGAATAACCCATTCCCAATTCCCGGGTGGGATCTGGCATTGGCAGTGTGAAAGAGGTATTAGTGAGTAGGTGCTGCACCTTAAAGTCAGTGCAGGTCCCAGAGAAGAGAAAGAAGCTGTTTGTGGAGAACTTTTTTTATATAAATATACATTTTATTATGGATACTTAAACTCAAGTTAGTACTGTCGAAATCTGTCAAAATCGATAGTTGCAGGTGTTGGAGCGGTCAGTCCTACTGACTGTTCTTACATTGCCCTGCACATTGATGTGCTATCTTCTAGAGGGAGACAATCAGGAGATCTGCATGTCGGGATCCCGGCGGTCACAATGTCAACACAAGAATCCCGACAGTTGGTGAAATGCCGACGCTGGAATTCTGGCGAGCCAGGCTATTCTCCCTCTGTGAGTGTCCACGACACCCATAGAGTGAGATTAAAACCTGTGGCGAGCGCAGCGAGCCACTGTGCCCGCAGTGTGGTGTGCGATGCGAGCCTGCAATGGGCTTTCTAGCACTCACCCCACTGCCAGCATACTGGCGGCCAAAATGCCACTGTCGGTATCTTGACAGCTGGCATTCCGGCTGCAGGTAATTAGTATGTATTCCCTTTTAGTTAGCATTGTCAATATAGAGGGTTATTTAGATTTAGGTGTGTTATTTTGTTTCTGTGCAGGGTAAATACTGGCTGCCTTATTTTTACACTGCAATTTATAATTCAGTTTTGTACACATCCCACCCAAATCTAACTCTCTGTGCACATGTTACATCTGCTCCACCTGCAGTGCAACATGGTTTTGGGCAATTGGATTTGCTAACAACTCTGAATAACAACCATAAACAGCATTCAGCACACACCGCCACTGTAATATAACGCGTGCTAATGACACCACTCCCCCATAAGGACGCTTCATACATCCAGCCCTCAGCTTCAGTTCTCCTTCCTGTATAAACCCACCCCCAGGCTCCCATTGGCTAGTTACACAGGAGTCTGGGGGTGGACTTATACAGAAAGGAGAAGCTGAGTGCTGCTGCGTCCCAAGTACAGCATCGAGCCAATCTCTGGATTTAGCAGTGGCGGATCCAGTGGTGGGGGGGGGGGGGCGATGGGGGCTATCGCCCCCCATAACACACAGAGACAACCTCACCCACTTGCTGTTTCAAGCAGAGTTTGCGTCGCGGGAGCTGGCCAGGAGTCCGGAACTTGGCCACGCTGAGACGGCCCCAGGTGATCACGGGAGCTGGTGGCGCTGGCCAGGACTTGGCAGCGCTAGTCATGCTAAGAAGGTGCCGGGTGGGCGGGGGAGCTGAGGGCACCGGTGGCAACATGGGGGTCCAGACTCAAACATACGGGCTGGAGGGAAATGAGTCAGACAGCACTAGCTGTAAGGTACAGGTTTTTTTGGGTGCACAGTGCCGGCTGGTCGGGAGACAAGGGGGAGAGAGGGGGTTGCACAGTGCTCACAGCTCTGGGGTGGTGGTGGGGGGGGGGGGGCTGAACTGCAAACTCTCCCTCTTGCTGCTAGCAGGATCAGGTAATGCTGGAGATAGGTGCCTGTCATGAAAGTAGGTGGACACTGCTGATTTTTATTTATTTTGATCTATTTCTTGTTCACAGAATTAATACGCTGTTGTTGTTTTCAATATTTGTTGAAAATGGGAGGGGCAGAACTAAGTGGGAGGAGCTATGCATAGAGTGGAGTCAGTATTCTTAAACTACCCCCCCCCCCCCCCTAAAAGTAAAGTCTAGATCCGCCACTGTGAGATAGTGTTTAGTAAATGATTTTGGAGTGGGCCCCCTTTACCTTGTGAGCCCCTGAACATTTGCCAGTCTAGCCACCCTGTAGTTACGTCACCGATCTCTGGATACAAGTAATTAATGTTCACAAAGACAATGCATGTTGGACTTTGTCCAGATGACCATTCCTACAAGCTACAAAAGGTATTATATTGACAAGGCATCTGCTGACTTTATTCTTCTTTATTCTTCTACAAGCCATAGTCAGTTTTAAAATAAAAGTGATTTCCATTGGGCTTACAACAGTCAAATCATTTCTCTCAAAGCTAACTGAATTTCTGACACTTCTCTCAGCAGTTTGGAAAGGTTAATCAATAATTAAATCAAATCTAGTACAATATAACGGAATTTACAATGCCCTTACTCTCAATGACATTACATGTTTAAAAATTTGAAACAGTAAATTGTCTCTGACATTAAACTTCATTTCATAATATTGGGGTGGCAAACAAGCATTATTTTGTGTATGTTTGTTAAATGTTTTGCTCAATTATTCAAAATACAGCACAGTTCCTAATCTAGGGTGACAGCACAAACGTTACATGTGGCCCTGAGCATAGACACTTGTCATTCAAATATGTATTGAAAGAGAGAGAGCTGGAGGGAGGGAGGGAGGGAGGGAAAGAGAGAGAGAGAGAGAGAGCTGGAGGGAGGGCAGGAGGGAGGGAAAGAGAGAGAGAGAGAGCTGGAGGGAGAAAGGGAGGGAGAGAGCTGGAGGGAGGGAGGGAGAGATGTAGGGGGAGATAGATAGATAGCGAGAGAGATTGAGAGAGATGTAGGGGGAGATAGAGAGAGAGAGCGAGATTAACATTTAGCAGAATAGAGAGAAATAGAGACAGAGATGGAGGAAGAGAGCGCAAAGAGAGATATGGGGGAGATGTATCAAGCCTCTGAAAGGAAAAATGTGCCAACTAATTAGCTTGACAGAATATCCAATACTTGATACATCTTCTCAATGGAGAGATGGAGTGAGAGAGGGGAAAGAGAGAGAGAGAGAGAGAGAGAGAGAGAGAGAGAGGGAGACAGAAAAAGAAAGAGTAGCTTCTTGTATCTTAACATTTTTCATTACAACCTCAATTGAGTTTCTCGTATCTGGATGGTGCTGGTTATGAAGGAGTAGCAAAAAGCTAATTAGTTGGGCACAATCAGTGTTGGACTGGGGCATGTAGGGCCCACCAGGGGAATGCAGTGGTAGGGGCCCATGTTTAGGGGTGTGGCCAGTCTGCAGAGGGTGTGTGGCCTGCCACCTCACTGGTTTGACTAACCATTAGAGAGTGCAACTTCTGGGCCCCTTCATAAATATATACAGTAAATTCAACTGCTGCATGCATGATAATGTACTAGATTAATAACAGCAATACACTGTAGAAAATACACCATAGTCCAGTATAAGGTAACATATGTATAATGTACAATTCAAGTGCACAGTCTAGAACCTGATCCTTAGAGCAGGATGTGGGCCCCCAAGCAGTGAGGAGAGAAGTGCAGGCTATTAATACAAAGCATAGTTGCCTACTCTCCCTCATTCTGCAGGAGACTCCCTGAAATAGCAGCAATCTCCCTGACTTCCTGAATAGTCCATCAATCTCCCTGATTGCTCCTTACCCCCATTATGTAGCTATTACATTTTCTTTTCTTTTCTTTGGGGGGGGAGGGAAGAAACCAGAGACACATACATTCAAATGGGAACATCAGTGTAATTTCCCTGCATTAGTTATAAGGCACAATGATCCCTATGGCTGCACGCATTTTAAATAAGGTTTCTCATGGCCACTTACAGTATATGGAACCTCTTGTCAAACACAAAACACAAACAAATCCTGAGAAATATCCGTGTCTTTTCTTCAACAAGTAGATCTTACAAACTTTGGTGCTCATTTACATTTGGATGCAAGTAATTTTCATGCCCGCCTCTCAGATGTAGCAGTACACATCCGCGCTGATAGGTGTTACTTTCACAATCTCTCTAATACCCCTTTTCCACCTACGAGCATGGGTCGCAGCCGGGAGCCTGACACGGGAGCTGCCCCCTGCTGCGACCCGTGCTCGGCCCCTTTCCCATCAGCAGTCACAACCCGGCATATGCCGGGTTGGTGACGCTTCTAGTGACGCGGCAGGGGCGGCGCAGGGACATCACATGATCTCCCAGCGCCGTCCTTCCATACAGTGTAAACGGGAGCCGTGTCGCATCGACACGGCTCCCATTTACACTACAACCCTGGATCCCCGGATCATTCCCGTGTCCTACCCAGGTAGATAGCCGGGTAGGATTCACGGGTCACTTGATCCGGGTTTACCCTTTTCCACTTGCAAAAAACACGGGTAAATGCGCGCCCCCGTGCATTTACCCGTGTTTATTGAGGTAGTGGAAAAGGGGTACAAATTGCTTTTTCAACAGTAGGCACGTGTGATACAAAGTATACTATGCAAGGACATGGTAGCAGCTGTGAGGGCAACTGATCCTCACAATGGCCCTCATTCCGAGTTGATCGGTCGCAAGGCGAATTTAGCAGAGTTACACACGCTAAGCCGCCGCCTACTGGGAGTGAATCTTAGCTTCTTAAAATTGCGACCGATGTATTCGCAATAATGCGATTACTAACTACTTAGCAGTTTCAGAGTAGCTCCAGACTTACTCTGCCTGTGCGATCATTTCAGTGCTTGTCGTTCCTGGTTGACGTCACAAACACACCCAGCGTTCGCCCAGGCACTCCCACCGTTTCTCCGGCCACTCCTGCGTTTTTTCCGGAAACGGTAGCGTTTTCAGCCACACGCCCCTGAAACGCCGTGTTTCCGCCCAGTAACACCCATTTCCTGTCAATCACATTACGTTCGCCGGAGCGAAGAAAAAGCCGTGAGTAAAAATACTTTCATCATAGTAAAGTTACTTGGCGCAGTCGCAGTGCGAACATTGCGCATGCGTACTAAGCGGATTTTCACTGCGATGCGATGAAAAATACCGAGCGAACAACTCGGAATGAGGGCCAATATCTGCACAGGTGTCTTTCTAAGCCAAATCTAACACCCTTGGTTCTTACTCTCTCTTCATCCTACCCAAAGGCAACAGTCACATGGATACAGCCAGTGGAATATTAACGTAGATCAGGAGTTATGTGCTCTGATGATAATTTGCTTGCCAGTATGTCTGTATTGCAAGGAATGGGATCTCCTATAACACAAGTCTTTGCTGTATTCTCATGCAGATTCCCTGGGCCAAATTCAGACCTGATTGTTGCTGTGCATTTTTGCACAGCAGCCAATCAGGTCTGAACTACCGACGGCCATCTCAGCCCTGCGATCGCCTCTGCCTGATTGACAGGCAGAGGCAGTCGCTGGGCAGGAGGGGGCGGGCTGGCGGCGTTTGGCTGCCGATTTAGGGGCACGGTCCGGGCAACGCAGGTGTGCCCGGACCATGTGGGAGGCGGGCCACAGTGGCAGCGTGAAGTCACACACAGCCGATGTGACCCAGATAGGGATGGGTAGCTCCCTGCCAGCGCGCAGGAGCTGCGCTGGTAGGAAGCTACTTGTGAAGTACAAAAGCATCACAGCTGTGCGATGCTTTTGTACTTGTGCGGGGGGTAGGGCCTGACATGTAGTGCAGACTAGCCCAGTGCTGGACGTTCCCCCACATGTCTGAGTAACTGATCACAGCCATGCAAAATTTATATACATGCAGCAGTGATATTGTTTGTATATTAGGTAATCTACGCTCATTTGCATTTGGATCTGCTCAGAATATACATGCAGCAGTGATATTGTTTGTATATTAGGCAATCTACACTGTCAATTTGTATATTATAAGCTATATTGCATTCTAGGATGAAACTTTATTGCAGCTTTGAAATAGTTGGTAACTGCTATCTTAGTATTTGTTTTAGCTGAGTTTTATGGCATGCTCTGTAAACGGGGGTGGGATGTTAGGCCTTGATTGCAATTACTAGACACACATGGATACTTACCATTCATAAGGAAGATGCTTGGATGAACAACAGCCGGATGAACTGGGCTTTATTATAAGGGCTGTTTAAAAGGGCTAAGAAAATATTAAAATATAGACTTACCCAGGACTTACCAGGACGAAAACAGACGGAAACATACCACCGACAAAACAGAAAAACATCCTCCCTCCCATTCATTCCCAAACATCTATGCATTTCAGCGTATGTATATATTTTACCAACTACAATCCTCATGACCTCTAAGAACAAAATGCAACCAATTTTGTATAAAACTATTTACATTGTGATTTACATGTGATTGTACATACCTGTTTGTCACTTTGCTCTATCATGCACAGCTAACATACAGCGTAACCAGTGGCGGATTTAGGGGGGGGGCACCAAGGCACGTGCCCCCCCTGTCATTTTTAGTGCAGACTGACATGCGGACTAGCGTCCGCATGTCAGTCTACGGTCTCGTTTCGTCCCCTGCTGTTAGGAGGGACACGGAGGGCACAGTGCACGCCTCTCCTGTGTCCCTCCTGTGTCTCCGGCGGCCGCTGGTCTCATAAAGGAAGTGCCGTTCGTGAGCACTTCCTTTATTACAGTGACCCGCGGCCGCCGGAGACACAGGAGGGACACAGGAGAGGCGCGCACTGTGCCCTCCGTGTCCCTCCTAACAGCAGGGGAGCGGGGGGAGCATCGGCGGCGGCGGAGGAAGGGACGCACTGGGGGGGTTATATCTGGCACTGGGGGCATATTTGGCAGGGAGGGGGGAGAACATCTGGCACTGGGGACATATATGGCACTGGGGGGAATATCTGGCACTGGGGGCATATCTGGCACTGGGGGGGGGGGATATCTGGCACTGGGGGTATATGTGTACCTGGCACATGGGGGGGGCTATATTTGGCACTGGGGGCATGTGAGTACCTGGCACCGTGGGGGAATATCTGGCACTGGGGACATATGTGGCACTGGGAGCACAGCCCTAGCAACAAGGACTACCTCCTAGCAACGAGCATGACACCCAGTGCATGAAACCCCTGGCAACGAGCATGACACCCAGTGCATGAAACCCCTGGCAACGAGCATGACACCCTGAGCATGAAAACCCCTGGCACCGTGCATGGAACCAAGAGCATGAAACCCCTGGCAACGAGCATGACACCCAGTGCATGAAACCCCTGACAACGAGCAGGTATTTGAAAAGTAATTAGAAGCCTTACTGTAGGACTTAATGTGTAATGGGCATTACGGTGTGTGGCATAATGTATCACGGACATTGCGGTGTGGGTCATAATGTGTCACAGGCATTACGGTGTATGGTATACTATATCGCTGGCATTGTGATATGTGGTATAATGTCTCAGGGTCATTGCAGTGTGTGGCATAATGTATCACGGACATTGCGGTGTGTGTCATAATGTGTCAGGCATTACGGTGTGTGGTATACTATATCACGGGCATTGTGGTATGTGGTATAATGTCTCAGGGTCATTGCAGTGTGGCATAATATATAACGGGCATTACGGTGTGTGGCATAGGGTATAACGGGCATTGCGGTATGTGTCACAGGCATTACGGTGTATGGTATACTATATCACGGGCATTGTGGTATAATGTCTCAAGGTCATTGCAGTGTGTGGCATAATGTGTCACAGACATTGTATGTGCTATAATGTATCAGGGGCATTGCAGTGTGTAGCATAATGTATAACGGGCATTGCGATTCCTGTCATAATGTGTCACAGGCATTACGGTGTGTGGCATAATGTGTCACAGGCATTACGGTGTGTGGCATAATGTGTCTGGGGCATTACAGTGTGTGCATATTGTGTCGTGCATTATTGTGTGTGGCATAATGTCTAAGGGCCATTCCAGTATGTGGCATAATGTATACTGGGCATTACTATAAGGAGGAAAAATGACAAATAATGTAAGGGGCATGAATCAGGATTATTTTTCTTTCCTGTGGTGGCTAACGTCTGGGCGTGCAGGTTGCAAAACTGGGGTATAAGGTAGTCTTTTCCTGCAATACCACGCCCATTCCAACGAAGCCACGCCCATTCCAACGAAGCCACGTCCCTAATGGTGCCCCCCCTGTAATTTTTTTCTGGATCCGCCCCTGAGCGTAACAACACCAGTAAATAGGCACCTGAACTTTTAACATGAACAAGTGAAACCTTACACTCTCAGCCTAGATAACACTGGTTTCATCGCAAACTAACTATGTTCCACAAATTGATTTTCTGCATTGCTCTTCATGGAGTAGTCATAAAGACCATTGCATCATTCAGTCTCCCAGCAACTCAGCCCTCTGTACATGTTGCCCCCTCAATTCTACACTCCCCTCTTATTAGCACTCATGAGCTTTTTACTTCCCTATACTCATTGACAATAACATCTACAACCTCTCACCATAAAAAACTTTCACAAACCTCTGACACCCACATTTATCTCTCTCTTCTGCTTCTGATAGCTGGTGACATTTCACCAAATCCAGGACCCAGCCACTTGCATCCCTCACATTCACCTGATTCACAGCAACATAGAAATCCAGCTAACCTCATAAACATCACATGTCTTCCATCACCCTCCAGATCACTAAAATGTGCCTTATGGAATGCACGCTCTGTTTGTAACAAATTAACATCCATCCATGACCTCTTCATATCCAACAACATCAATCTGCTGGCTATAACAGAAACCTGGCTTATACAATCTGACACAGCCTCCCCTGCAGCACTGGCACATGGTGGTCTCCACTTTACACACACCTCCAGACCCAATAACCATAAAGTAGGAGGAGTTGGACTTTTACTTTCCCAATCTTTCGCATACACTGTTCTACCACAGGTTCCATCACTCACATTTACATCATTTGAAGTACATTCCATTAGGGTTTACTCGCCTTTCTCTCTGCGTGTTGCAGCAATCTACCGCCCACCTGGGCATCCAAAACAATTTTTGGAAGATTTTTCTGCCTGGCTCCCTCACTTCCTATCCTCTGACATCTCCACCATTATCATGGGTGATTTCAATATTGCTATTGATTGTCCAAAATCTGCTGCGCACGCCTCCAAACTACTCTCTCTAACCTCCTCTCTTGGCCTCTCCCAATGGACTGACTCCTCTACTCATCAGGCGGGCCACTGCCTTGATCTAGTATTCACCAGACTATGCTCCATCTCTGAACTCACTAACACTCCTTTCCCCCTCTCAGATCACAACCTTATCACCTGCATGCTCTCCTCTGTTAATTCAAACCCTGTGTTGCTGAACTCCTCCAATCTTCCTCAAACCCGCAGAAATATTAACACAATTAATTTTCAAGAACTTTCCACTTCACTCCAACAACTGCTTTCACCTATTTCTGCATTCACCTCTCCTGAGATGGCTGTATCACACCTTAATGAGACTCTAGAACTAGCCCTTGATGAAGTGGCTCCAGCTACCCATCACACTCCACGTAGGCCTAGATGTCAACCATGGCACTCCAAATTAACAAGACAATTACAAAAACTCACACGAAAACTTGAACGTCAGTGGCGTAAATCTCGGATTTCAAGTGACTTCCTCACATATAAGACTGTCTACCATTCTTATAAAAATGCCCTGGACACTGCCAAACAAACATATTTCCAAACTCTTATCTCTGCTCAAGCCTCTAACCCCAAACGACTCTTTAATACATTTAAATCACTTCTGAATCCTCCCACACCTACCCCTACCCTATCAAGGCACAGGATCTTGCTTCCTACTTCAAGGAGAAGATTGATAAGATCCGAGATGAAATGGTATGCTCTTCGGCAGCCAGTGACCTGCTCCGTTCTTTACCTGAACCCTCTGGCACTCTTTCTTCATTTGATCCCACAAATGAAGATGAAGTATCATCAGTCTTCTCATCCTGCTTCTCTACTACCTCTCCTCTTGATCCTTTACCCTCACAAATAAGTAAAGCTCTGTCTCTGGTGCTCATCCCTACCTTAACTAACATCTGTAATCTCTCTCTCTCTACTGGTATTTTCCCCTCACTCTTCAAGCATGCAGTGATTACTCCCATTTAAAAAAAACAAAATTCTGACCCTAACCCTCTCTCAAACTACCGCCCTATCTCTCAGCTCCCTTGTCTCTCTAAGCTACTTGAGAGACTTGCCTACTCTCGACTCACACACTTTCTTAACTCATACACTTTGTTGGACCCACTTCAGTCAGGCTTCCGTTCCCAACATTCCACAGAGACAGCACTGACTAAAGAGGTTAATGATTTGGTAACTACGAAGTCTAAAGGCCACTACTCACTACTTATTCTTCTAGATCTATCTGCTGCATTTGACACTGTAGACCACTCTCTTCTCATACAGACACTACAATCCCTAGGTCTTAAAGACACAGCCTTTTCTTGGTTCCTATCGTACTTATCTAATCGCTCCTTCAGTGTTCGCTTCTCTGAATCTACCTCCTCTTCGCTACCTCTTTCAGTTGGAGTACCGCAAGGCTCAGTCTTGGGTCCTCTGCTTTTCTCTATCTATACCTCATCTCTTGGTAAACTAATCAGCTCTTTTGGTTTTCAGTATCATCTGTACGCAGATGATACTCAAATCTACCTATCCTCCCCTGACTTGTCCCTATCTGTACTGGACCGTGTCACTGAATGCCTTTCAGCCATTTCATCCTGGATGACATCTCGCCACCTCAAACTGAATATTTCAAAGACAGAGTTAATTATATTTCCACCGGCCAATAGTAGGTACCAACCTGATATCTCTATCACTGTTGAAAAATCTACTATCTACCCTACCCCACAAGCTCGCTGCCTAGGTGTCATCCTTGACTCTGATCTGTCATTTGTTCCCCACATTCAATCTGTCTCAAGATCATGTTACATGCATCTAAAAAACATATCCAAAATACGACCATACCTTACACAAGACACTGCTAAAACTCTAGTCCATGCTCTCATTATCTCCCGCATTGATTATTGCAATAGTCTCCTAACTGGTCTTCCCAAAACGAGACTCTCGCCACTACAATCCATTCTGAATGCAGCGGCGAGGCTTATCTTCCTCGCTTGACGTTCATCGTCTGCAGATCCACTCTGTCAGTCCCTCCATTGGTTACCTGTACTCTACCGCATTCAATATAAAATACTTTTACTCACACACAAGGCCATTAACCAAACTACACCAACGTACATCACTTCGCTTATCACAAAATATCTCCCAACCCGACCTCTTCGCTCTTCACAAGACCTGCGTCTCTCATCCACACTCATTACTCGCTCCCACTCACGACTGCAGGACTTTCATCGGGCTGCACCCACTCTGTGGAATGCCCTACCATGCACAATAAGACTCTCCTCTAGTCTCCAAACCTTCAAGCGTTCCCTGAAAACTCACCTCTTTAGGCAAGCGTATCAAATTCCAGAACCGCCCAGATAACTTTCCTAAACCTTCCTATAAAATTGCATCCACTCTGTACAGTCCACACATATTCTCACATGTCTTCTCATTCTATGCAATAGATAGGCATATGTACACAAGGAAAGGTGCTATTTCCCTATAGATTGTAAGCTTGCGAGCAGGGCCTTCCTACCTCTATGACTGTTATCACCCAGTTTGTTATTGTTATTTCAAATTGTAAAGTGCAACGGAATTTGCTGCGCTATATAAGAAACAGTTAATAAATAAATAAATAATGCAAAATTTTGCACGGCTACGACCAGGTTTGAATTAGGGCCACTATACGGCACCCACTATTTGGAACACCAAGCTTACTCATATATGTCAATACAGGTAGGCATCTCCTGGTTATTCTACTGGAACTGGAGGTTTGTCAACTTCTTTAGCATTTTATGCCTCATGTGATCCCTTTTCTCTATTACTACATGTTAGTATACCATTGTCTTCTCTTGATTACCAAAATTAACCAGTATGAGCTTAGGGAGTCATTGATTAAGGGCCACTAAGTTTTATTTATGATTTTTTTTAAATTTTGGCTGTGACACTTACTGCTTAGCTATATTAGATATTTGATTCTTCAATCACATTTTCATACATCCAACAGATCTTTCTTCAGTGCTTCTATATCCTCTATATCACACAATGCAAAACAATTGCAGTTTCATCTGTGGTTGCCATCTGTTAAGTCTGGATGTGGGAGAGAGGTGGTTTAAGAGAGGAAAGCAGTGGCAAACGCAGGATTTGCATGGGGGGTTTCCAGAACTGGGCGGAGCCAATCACGGGGGTGGGGACTGAGGTGACCCAGTATATGCTGGGTCCGTAAAACTAGTGTGTCTGTGTGTGTGCGTGTGTGTGTGTGCGCGTGTGTGTGTATATATATATATATATATATATATATATACATACATATATCTACATATATATATATATACAAACACACACACATACATATACACATATACATAGCATATTAAACATGCATACATATATATATATATATATATGTGTACACACACATACAGTACACATATATACACACATGTATATATCTATCTATCTATCTATCGTGTGTGTGTGTGTGTGTGTGTGTGTGTGTGTGTGTGTGTGTGTTATATGTATGTATATACATGTGTATATATCTATGCACATGGATATATATGTACTATAATTAAAATAAAGTAAACTTTTATTGCACTTACAAGTGCCACCAGGAAGACAACAGGCTGCAGAGGACGCTAGACAGCCATTAATAATACTCATGCAGCTAGTGGAGGGGGTTTCTGGGTGCTCGGAAACCCCCCTGGGTGCGCCACTGGAAAGGGTTCATGTGTAGGGTCTGCGTGTCTCCCCTTCCTCCTCTGGCAAAACAGTAGACTCTGGCTTTGTGCAAAACACTGGAGAAATGGATGCTGCACAAATTCCCCAGTGATTTTTGCTGCTCTGCAGAGCCGGCCAATGTGGGATTCTGGAGAGGTACTGTAAGTAGGCATCCCTGGGCCTGTGTGCACAGCACACATTGTACCCATTATTGATATGTCAATGAAGTGGGGATAGTGTTTGGAAATACTTCACATTCAGCTCTGTTTATTTTACAACTGAAGACAAATTAAGGAGGCAGCTTTCTTTACTAAATAACTTTCCCTGTGTGGCGCTGAATGCAAGTGGACCATTATTGCTCCTGCATTGGGTGTATATTTGCCTGCATGCAGAGTTGTGCACATTTCTGTGTCTGAACTGCCCCATCTATATATTTGGTTTCATAGCCACCATCATCACTTGCAAGAGCCTTTTTCCAAGTGCAAGACAGCCATAATTATGCAATGCACAAGTCTGCATAACCCATTGACTACAGACTACGTACAAACAGCCTAGTACTGCTCTTCAAGTGAAGGTGTGGAGAGTTGGACAGTTTTATAACACCCAACATCACCCATACTTGCATTTGCTCGGGTCTGGGGCAGATGCAGTACAGAAACTAGAGAGGCGCGGGTTCAGATTTACTCTGTTCTTTATGACAAGTTAGTGCAACTTCAGATTTATCCAGATTTTTCTTATTGGTTATCCAAACATGACAGTCATATAGTCAATAAGGTGCCATTTTAACCCCCTGAGTAATCTGTGTAAATCTGGACCCACACATCTTTAAGAGAAACAAGTAATTGTATTATTTTGTTTTTCAGGAGGCTTGTCACCTAGCAACAGCTGGTAGGTGGATGCAGACTGCCATCAGAAATTGTGGGGCCCAGGACTGACAAAATAGACAGGCCTCCCAAACTCCATTGCTCCTGGGGTAGTCCATGCTGTATGTCTCAAGAGCTGGGGGGGCGGGGTGGGTGATTTATACTGGGAGCGCTGCAGTTGGCCCGACTTTTGGATTAGCAGAGGTCAGGAAGCAGTTGAGCTGGGTGGGCCCCCTCTCTGTCCAGGCCCAGGACTCTAGTCCCGGCATTACCCCATGATGGCAGCCTGGGTGAATGAGCAAGCTTCCGGGTTACTGCTGGTACAAGGTAAAGTGAAAAAAATTCACTTTGTCCCTAAAGAGGAAGGCAGGGCTGAGTTAATGGTCATTGACCACTCGAGCCCGCCCTCAGGTAGGTTTTGCTATAGTTCAAGCATGGGAGAATGTTGGGTCTGGTTCTCTGAGTACTTAGAGCTGTCCTCCAATAATGTGACAGGGGAGCCAGTAAACAGTGCTGGCAGTGATTCTTTGTCATTTAAACTGTATTTTTAAAAGTCAGGTGAGTGCAATTTTCTGAGGTAAAAGTCACTGTCAAAAGGCACCACTCTCCTCTGTTCAGGAGCTAGAAATAAAGTCATTTAAACGGAGGTACATATCACCCCCCCCCCCCACACACACACACACACACACAAATACACACCCCTCCAGAGACTATTCAGAGATGTTGTTCATACAAAAGTGGATCCTTCAAAGAAATTGCCCAAAGGCACAAAGGCAAAATATGAGGTACAAAAGTGATTGTGGAAGAAAATAAACTCAGGGATGTCTCCTCGGGCAAAAACGGTCCTTCACAGGAATTGCCTTATGCAATGCCACCGGCAATTCTGGACTTTCAAGGTACTAAGTGACCTTAGACATCCGGAGCCGTGCCTATCACAATGGCCCCTCACAGACACTGAATGCACTGAGTTCAGGCAGTACACCTGCATGCCTATAGAGGATATAGCCTCACTAATACAAAGATCTGGGCACTGGCTACAGCACTGTCGATATCTTCTTTAGATTCTTTAGATTCGGTCAAGAGGTATTTCTTTAGATTCAGTCAAGGGGTCAGCTTGCTGGGGGTAGCTTGCGTGGAATTTAATAAGTGTGTAGTTAAGAAGTGTGTTATCCGAAACAGTTAAAAAAACAGTTATTCTGCTTGAGACTGCACTAATCA
This sequence comes from Pseudophryne corroboree, assembly GCF_028390025.1. Classification (NCBI taxonomy): domain Eukaryota; kingdom Metazoa; phylum Chordata; class Amphibia; order Anura; family Myobatrachidae; genus Pseudophryne; species Pseudophryne corroboree. Next base: position 447,344,821 of record NC_086447.1, read on the forward strand.
TCTGTGTTTCTTCTCATCTTTCAGGTATTTGAAATAATTGCTATTACACTACAAGGCTCAGATTAACACACATGCTGCTTGCAATCAACATCATCTGTTTGAATGTATGTGATGTGTTTCTTGTCATTTCCTATGTATGTGATTGAATTTATTGTGGATAGATAGAGTCATTTTTGCCTGTTTACCCACTCAGTGCAATCTATGTTCTTGGATCAATTAACATTTCAATCAGGTGACCAAATGTTCATAGGTAGGCCTGGTCTTAATCAGAGACAGTATTTCTTTAGATTCAGTCAAGGGGTCAGCTTGCTGGGGGTAACATGCGTGGAATTTAATAAGTGTGGAATTAAGAAGGGTGTTATCCGAACAGTTAAAAAAACAGGTGAACAAACATTGAGTACCAACAAGGAAAGGTAACTTACTTAAACAACTTATTCCTACACCATTTAACCCAAAATTATCTCACAAATGACCACAGCATGTTCATCAAACTACTGTTTCTTATTTTAATTCATGGAATTCTCACCAAATTTAACACATTCTACACTCACCCTAAAACTCACCCCTCTGTGCACATTACAGCTTCTATTCTCCACTCCCCTCTTCTAACCACTCATGAGCTTTATACAGTACTTACTTCTCTGCAAGTACTTTGACAACCACAATTGGCCCCCAGAATAAACACTCGTAAACATCCACCAATATTTATCTCACTTTTCTGCTTTTATTAGCCGGTGAGATATCACCAAATCCAGGCCCCAACCACCTGTCCCTCTCACACTCAGCTATCGCAAAACAACATAGAAATCCATCTAACCTCATAAATATCACGTGTTTCCCATCCCCCTCCAAGTCACTAAAATGTGCCTTATTGAATGCACTCTCTGTTTGTAACAAATTAACATCCATCCATGACCTCTTCATATCTCACAACTTTAATCTGCTGGCTATAACAGAAACATGGCTCACACAGTCAGACACGGCCTCCCCTGCAGCACTCTCACACGGTGGTTTTCACTTCACACACACATCCAGGCCTAATAATAGTAAAGGTGGTGGGGTTGGAATCTTACTGTCCCAAATTTTCACATACACTGTTCTACCTCAGGTTCCATCACTCGCATTCACATCATTTGAAGTTCACTCTATCAGGATTTTCACCCCTTCTGTCTGCATGTTGCAGCTATCTATCGCCCTCCTGGGCAACCCAAACAACAATTTCTAGAACATTTTTTTGCCTTGCTCCCACACTTCTTATCCTCTGACATCTCCACCATCATTATGGGCGATTTCAATATAGCTCTTGACAGTACACAATCTGTTCATGCCTCCAAACTTCTCTCTCTAACCTCCTCTCTTGGCCTCGCCAATGGTCCGACTCCTCTACTCACCAGGCAGACCACTGCCTTGATCTTGTGTTCACCAGGCCCTGCTCAGTTTCTGAATTCATTAACAATCCTTTCCCTCTCTCTGATCACAACCTGATCACCTTCACAATCTCTTCTATTACTCTAAATTCTATGACACTAAAACCAAGCAAGCCTCCTCTAACCCGCAGAAATACTAACAATATACATTTTCAACAACTATCCACTTCTCTGCAACAACTCCTCTCACCAATCTCTACATTTACCACACCTGACACTGCTGTATCCCACCTGCACCAGATCCTAGAGAGTGCCCTTGATGAAGTGGCTCCAGCTACCCATCACACTCCACGTAGGCTTAGATGCCAACCGTGGCACTCTAAATCAACAAGACGCCTACAAAAAAAGTCATGCAAAGTTGAACATCAGTGGCGTAAATTTTAGAATCCAAGTGACTTTCTCACATATAAGACCACCTACCATTCCTATCATCAGGCCCTGGACACTACCAAACAAACATATTTCCAATCTCTCATCTCTTATCAAGCCACCAACCCCAAATGACTTTTTAATACATTTAAATCACTTCTTTACCCTCCCTCACCTCCCCCACTAGTTACTATCAGTGCACAAGAACTTGCTTCCTACTTCAAGGACAAGATTGATAAAATACGAGATGAAATGGTATGCTCTCACTCAGCCAGTGACCTGCTCAATTCCCTGACTGAACCCTCTGGCACTTTCTCTTCATTTGACCCCACAAGTGAAGATGAAGTATCAACACTCTTTTCATCCTCCTATTCCCCTACCTCTCCTCTTGATCCTATACCCTCACAAGTCAGTGAAACTTTGTCTCCTGTGCTTATCCCAACCGTAACTAAAATCTGTAATCTATCTCTCTCTCTCTACTGGTCTCTCTTTCCTTCTCTGTTTAAACATGCAGTGATTACTCCCATTCTAAAAAAACACAACTCTGACCCAAACACACTCTCTAACTACCATCCCATTTCTCAGCTACCATGTCCCTCCAAGCTACTTGAGAGACTTGCCTACACTCGCCTTACACACTTTCTTAACTCCCACAACTTATTGGACCCACTTCAGACAGACTTTCATGCCCAACACTCCACAGAGATGGCACTGGCCAAAGTAGTGAATGATCTAGTCACTGCTAGATCGAAAGGCCATTACACACTACTTATTCTTCTAGATCTCTCTGCTGCTTTTGACACTGTTGACCACTCTCTTCTCATACAAACACTACAATCCCTAGGTCTTCAGGACACAGCCCTTACTTGGTTCTCATCCTACCTATCTAATCGCTCTTTCAGTGTTCACTTCTCTGATTCTACCTCTTCTTCTATACCTCTATCAGTTGGAGTACTGCAAGCTCAGTCTTGGGTCCTCTGCTGTTCTCAATCTATACCTCATCTCTTGGTAAACTAATCAGCTCCTTCGGATTTCAGTATCATTTGTATGCTGATGATACTCAAATCTATATATCCTCTCCAGATTTATCACCATCTGTATTGGCTCGTGTAACTGGATGCCTGTCTGCCATTTCATCTTGGATGTCATCTCACCACCTCAAACTCAACATTTCCAAAACAGAATTATTTTCCCACCATCCAAGAGTAATTACCATCCTGATATCTCCATAGCTGTTGACAATGTGACTATCCACCCTACTCCACAAGCTCGCTGCTTAGGTGTCACCGTTGACTCTGAACTGTCCTTTGTTCTTCACATTCAATCTGTCTCTAAATAATGTTACATGCACCTAAAAAACATATCCAAAATACGCCCTTACCTTACACAAGACACTGCAAAAACTCTAATCCATGCACTCATCATCTCACACATTGATTATTGTAATAGTCTCCTTACTGGTCTTCCCAAACATAGGCTCTAACCACTACAATCCATTTTAAATGCAGCTGCGAGGCTAATCTTCCTCGCCAGACGTTCTTACATACAAGGCTATTAACCAAACTGCACCATCATACATCTCCTCACTCATCTCAAAATATTTCCCTACCATACCTCTCCGCTCTGCACAAGATCTGCGTCTCGCATCCACAAGTATTACCTGTTCCCACTCAAAATTAGCACAGTGCGAGAGGCCCCAACTATAGAATCCTTCAAAAGTAGACTCTAGACTTTCCTTTTTACTCAAGCATTCCCATAATTGTCCCTTTAGTATCTCCATGCTTCTGTGTTTTATGAAAAGCTGTTCTGTAATTCATTATTTTCTGTACTATATTATACTATGTATCTGTTAAGCGCCTTGAGTCCTATTGGAGAAAGAGCACTATATAAATAAAATTATTATTATTATTATTATTATTATTATTAAATTACAGGACTTTACCCGGGCTTCACCTACTCTGTGGAATGCCCTCCCATGCACAATAAGACTCTCCTCTAGTCTCCAAACCTTTAATCGTTCCCTGAAAACTCATCTCTTCAGACAAGTCTATCAAATTCCAGACCCACCCACATAACCTTCAGTGCTTCCCTATCCAGTTACATCCTCTCTGTACAGTCCACATAACCTCACATATTTTGTCTTCCAACATTGCTGGGTGATCATATCATACAACCCATTAAGAACCTAGCAATCTGGTGGACCATTATGCAACAGGTAGCATCTATCCTTGTATATCAATGCCTATTTCCCTATAGATTGTAAACTTGCGAGCAGGGCCTTCCTACCTCTATATCTGACTATCTTTGCCCAGTTTTGTTCTATAACTGTTGTTCTAATTGTAAAGCGCAACGGAATATTCTGCGCTATATAAGAAACTGCTAATAAATAAATAAATATCTGCAGTACTGTATGTATGTACTGAGCTTTATCAAGCACCAGACTTTGTATTCTAGAGTAATGTGTTATAACCAATTTTTTGTAAACATAAATCCGAATGGACTAGTATATTGTGGTGTTGGAGGTGCTCCAGGTATTATGTAGCATGCACATATGTGTCCAATGTGTTTGGTCAAAACCACAACACACCGGGGAAAGAAAATTCCTTGGTTTGGAGCACTCTTTCTAGTTAATGATGTGATATGATATCTGCAGTATACAAAGAGAGGAAAACAGGAGGACAAATGGCAGTGGTTAGGGTGAACTGGTGAGAGTCATCGGAGAAGCAGGCACACTCTACCCTTTCGAAAAATCTATAAACATTTAATCTTAAGCATGTATATATTTTTAAACATTTGTAACTATTGCATTGCCACTACATTTATAACAATACAACACATTTATACCTTAATAGAACTTCCTTAATTTGTACATATTATTCAATTTACAGTATTTGTTTAACATGGAAAGCTGTTCTCATACACAAGGATCACTTGGTAATATTATTTTTATTGTTCCCTGAAATTGACTTGAGGCACCAATGTCCACGCCAGAGACACATTTGTCTTGTTTATAGCTGGTAAAGGACCCATGTATGTGTGCACGGACTGCAAAAAAACAGAGGGTGCGAATAGCCGCAACCACAATGAGCATGGCTACATTTGTATGTCTACCATGTCCCTCTTTAGTAAACTGTGAGTCAGAGAAGGTTATAGGTCGTCAGCCTATTAAAAGGGGCAAGCATAGAGAAATAGAGATGTCCAGCGTGGCACTAGCAGACAAGACCTCCCACCAAATTATATACCTCATATTGGAAACTTAGCCAGAGTTATGAGGTATGCAAGTTTGCCCAGTTAGCCTGTAGAGCAAGGGTGGGCAATTATTTCAGCTGAGGGGCTACTTAACACTTTCCAGTGAGTATTCGAGGGCCGCCACAGGCACGCGCCAAAAATATAGGGGTGTGGCTTCATGGCCACAAAATAATACAGATTCATATTAGGCTGCACAATAGTCTCTACTATTCAAATTATGCAGCACAGTAGCGCCACTTACACACATTACTCCAGGTAGAGCCTCTATCACACATTTCGCCATAGAGCCCTCTTTTACACAGTACAGCAGGTACAGTCCCCTTTTACACATTATGGCAGGCAGAGCCCCCTGTTACACATTATGGCAAGCAGAGGTCCCTTTTACACATTACGGCAGGCAGAGTCCCCTTTTACACATTAATGCAGGTACAGCTCCCTTTAACCCATTCTGGACCCCTCTGCCCTGGACCCATATAGCAGCTTCTTACTCCCCCTCTCCCCTGGACCCATATAGCAGTCACTATCCCCCCTCCCCTGGACCCATATAGCAGTCACTATCCCCCCTCCCCTGAACATATATAGCAGTCACTATCCCCACTCCCCTGGACCCATATAGCAGTCTCTATCCTCCCCTGAACCCATATAAAGTCTCTACCCCCCTTCCCGCCCCTCTCATCTGGACCCATATAGCAGCTTTTAAACACCAGACACAGATACCTTTACCAACCTTTGATGTCTTTTTTTTAACAATGGCAGATCCACTGCCTAGATGATCCACTGCCTGCTGCCCGCTGCCTGATCCACTGCCCGCTGCACAGAACTACTGCTGCAGCCCTCTGCTCTCTGCACATATCCAGCCGTGGCTCCACCCCCCGCATCGCCCAGCGCCTGATATCACAGAGGAAATCCCGGTCAGCAGCCCCTGTGGCGTGACCGGTCTTTCCTCAGTGGTGCCACGTCTTGGAGCTCTGTAGTGTAATGACAAGCGGCTCAGCCAATCGGGCCGCTTGTCGTTGCACACTGGTGGGGGACACTGGGCCTGGCAGGATCGGTTCGGGCCGCATGTTACCCACCCCTACGCTAGATCATTTATGAAAATGTTGAACAATAGTGGTCCAAGTACAGACACTTGTGGCACACCACTTAGTACTTCAGTCCATTTTCGAAAAAGTTCAATTTTCCACCACTCGCTGCTCCCTTTTATCCAACCAATTTCTAACCCATGTTCATATTGTGCTCCCTAGCCCAAGTTTTCTTAATTTGTATATACTGTAAGTCTCATGTGAGGTACTGTATCAAAAGCTTTAGCAAAGTCTAAAAAGATTACATCCTCCTCTTTACCCTGGTCTAGGGTCACACTAACTTTTTCATAAAAGCTTATTAAGTTAATTTGGCATGATCTATCCATCACAAATCCATGTTGGTTCCTATTAATAACCTTATTGACTTCAAGGAACTCCTGTATACTATCCCTTAAAATACCTCCCAGTACTTTTCCCAATATAGATGTGAGACTTACTGGACGATATTTACCTGTTTCAGATTTACTTCCCTTTTTAAATATCGGCTCTGCTTACGCTATGTGCCAGTCTTTGGGAACCATGCCTGATGTAAGTGAGTCATTGAAAATCAAATATAGGGGTCTCCATGAGAACCCTTGGGTGAATTCCATCGGGACCAGATGATTTATTAACCTTAATTTTTTTTAATCGGTCACAGACTACTTCCTCACTTAAATGAGCATTTATCTGTTGGACATTATTCTTGCTGAAGTTACGTGTTAATCTCGCCATCTGGTCCTCTCATGTGATACAGATGAAAAAAACTTGTTTCATTTTTCTGCTATGTCATTGTCGGCTTTCATTAGGACTCCCAACATGACTTTTAAGGAGCCTATACTCTCCTTCTTTAATCTTTTGCTGTTTTTGGGGTTTGATTAACTTTCCTTTGCTATTTTTCAGTTTCTATTTTAGACGCTCTGATTTCTTTTTGCATATTTTGTTACAATCCTTATAGAACTGGAATGACTCCCCCTTCCCATCCGATTTATCCTTTTTGAAAGCTTGCCTCTTTTTGTCCATTAATTCCTTAATCTTTTGTTAAGCCACATTGGTTTGGAATTATTACCAATTCGCTTGCTGCCCATGGGAATGAATTTATGAGTAATACTAGTGAGCAACATTTTTAATACATCCCATTTCTCTGCAGTATCAATTGATCTGCAGATATATCTAAAACCAGATCGGGCAGTTTGCTGTGCATACACACTGCCCGATCTGTTGGGGACTGACGTTATGAACTGGGCGGGCATTTACACACATCCGCCCAGTTCAACTGTCAGTCACCGCTGCCTGCTGCAGCTTGTGTACGGGTAGTCGGCTGACTGCACTTAGACACACCAACGTGCCATTTTGTCTAGTGATATATTGGCCATCGGCTGTGCAGCAGGGCTGATACGATATGTCTGCAAACGATGGAGTTTGAAGACATATTGCTTGTACACACTGGCCGACGGACCCGCGATATATCAGCCGCTCATGAGAACAGCCGATATATTGGCCAGTGTGTACACACAATTAGAGCTTCCTTCATCATGTCAAAGTTGGCTTTGCTAAATTTTAGAGACTATATAGAGCTGCTTGTGAAAACTGAAGTTGAATGCAACCTTATTGTGATCGGTTTCCAATGGGCTCTCCTACTATAATATTTTTTATCAAATCCCCAATGTTTGTTAATACCAGATCTAAGATTGCATTGTACCTAGTTGGTTCCTCAATTAGTTGAAGTAAGTAGTGATCATTTAGTGTGTTTAACAACCTATTACCACTCGCAGTATTGCATAAATCATTTGTCCAATTAATCTCTGGATAGTTAAAATCTCCCATCACTATAACATCGCCTAATCCTGCCGTTTTTTTTTATTTGCTTCAGTAATAATTCCTCATCAGACACATTATTATCAGGCGGCTTGTAGCATATCTCTATTAGTAGCTTTTTAGTTCTCTTACCCCACATGCAATTTCTACCCATAAAGACTCCACAATATTTCCAGTCCCATTGTGAATATCTTCCTTTATATTAGGTTTTAAAAAGGATTTACATAAAGACATACCCCTCCACTCCGTTTGTTTAATCTGTCTCTCCTGAACAGCGTATAACCCTCCAGATTAACTGATAAATAGTGAGATTCATCCCACCAAGTTTCAGTAATACCTATAACATCATACTGTTTGTTTGCTGCAATGACTTCAAGCTCCCCCTTTTTCCCTGTGAGGCTTCTAGTGTTTACATACATACAATTAAGATTAGTATTCTCTCTTATCTAGGAACATGATTTACTGTATGCATTGCTGGCCATTTATATTCATCGTTAATTTGTGTTTTGGTAATCCCTTTACCGGCTGCTCTTTCCCTCCCTCCTTCTCCACCCCCATTCAGCTCACTACCTCCATCCTTACTATTCTCACTGCTAGACCCAAAATTTCTAGCTAAACCCTCCCCCCCGGGCAACTAGTTTAAAATCTCCTCCATCCTTCTAAGCATCCTCCCCTCCCCCCCAGCACTGCTGCCCCCTTCCTCATTCAGGTGCAGTCCAACAAAAAACAGGAACAGAAACCCCTCTTTCCTAAACCAGTCTCTAAGCCACACATTTACCTGCCTAATCTCCCCCTGCCTCCCTGGGCTAGTGCGTGGCACAGGTAATATTTTTGAGAATATTACCCTAGATGTCCTTGCCTTTAGTTTCTGACCTAAGTCCCTATAATCTTTCTTAAGGACATACCACCTACCACTAACTTTGTTGTTGGTGCCAATGTGCACCAAGACCACCAGGTCATTCCCAGCCCCTCCCAATGTGTCGTACCTGAGCACTGTGTCATACCTGAACACCGGGAAACAAAAGACTGTACGGTTATCGCGGTCCTGGTAGCAGATTGCCCTGTCTGTCTTCCTGATAAAAGAATCCCCTACCCCTACAATCTGTCTAGGTACCTCGCTATCTTTTTTCATATCTTGTGCTGGAGGGACTGTTTCTCCGGTTGCTAGAGGAAACAGTCTCCTCCAGCTCTGTCATTTCTTTACTGCGATCCACAGAATCTTCATCCATTCGGGCAAATTTGTTGGAGTTTGTCAGTTCAGAGATATCCTGCTTCCCTCTCTTTTTCTTCTTCCTTCTAACTGTGACCCAGCTGGCTACTTGGTTGTCATCATCTACTGGTGTCACCCCCTGCAACTCCTCCACCATTCCATCTAAGCTTTGCTCGAGATTGTGAATATCCCTCAGTCTTGTAACTACTTGCTCTAGATCAGTTACCTTGGCTTCCAGGGCAGTCGTTCGCACACACCTCGCGCAGATGTTTTCACACTGGGATGGTTGCTCCAGGTGCACTTTACTTTTTGTTTAGAAAGTGTGATTCTGCCATAGCTTGGAAGCTAAGTAGTGTGATAACTATCAGTAGAGAACAGGAGCTGTTGGCTTTTTCTGCACATTAGATTCTCTAGTAGCTTCTAAATATGTCCTACTCAAAGCCACCCTCATTATTGGTGAACGGTTCGCTGGTTGACAAGAGCTGGACATATGAGTTTAACGTCCAGGCCACTTGACATGCCCATTCTGGGGATTGGTGAGGTCAGAGATTCTAAAAATAATTTAAAATAGACTGAGTTTCCTCATTTATTCTACCTTTTAAAATATGCTCAAGGAGTTGCAGCTCCTTGCTAGACAAAGTCTTGCCAATAGCTTGGCAGCTGGCAAATAGATTTGGCAGACTCAGCCTCCAAAGTCTGGACAATTAATTTTCCATAGATGTCAAATGAGTCAATCACACCAGAGCTAAATGTGAAGTTACTGTGACTGAATACACACATACAAATGAAGAGAGTTCAGGAGGGCTGGCAGATAACCTTTTTTTCTCTTGTCCAGAAATTGATTTTGTCTCAAAATACACCTATAAGAGGATCTTACTTTGAGTAACTGGGCTGGGAATGGTAAAGCATATCAGGGTATCCTTGCTGACACCGTTAATACATAGGATTAACTAGGCTGGAACCAGTAATGCATCTGGTAGTCAGGCTGTTACCAGTGATGCGTAATGTAACTGGACTGGGATCAGTAATGCGTCTGGTAAACAGGCTGGAACTGCTAATGTGTGAGGTAACCAAACTGGAACCGGTGATGTGTGAAAAGCATAATCACTGAACAAATCCACAGGCTTCTGCTGGACCAGGAAGGTATTGGAATAAACAACTCTATCTTGGCTAAGGGCCAGCTCTCCAAAAAGGGTTTAAAAGAGGGCTGCTGGTTCCTTATTGGCTGCCAGAGTCAGTAGAGGCAAGGGAGTATTTTCATTTGAGGAGATGCGATCAACTGACCATTTCAATATGGCAGTGCACTTGCACCAGAATTGCCAGGATACAGCGAGTAAGACTGTCAGCATGGCATGCAGGAGTATGCAGCAGGGACCAGCAGAGACCGGAGGACCTGAGGAAAAGCCGGGTGAGACAGTGGTAAGGTACAGTAAGTACAGGACGCAGAACCCCGAAGAGTGACTCGTCTGATTCTCTAATAAAGCTAATGGAATGATATAAATATAATATATAAATATAAATATCTTGTTTGACCATTTTTTAAATTATCATAGTATTAGCATTAGTGCTCTTTAAATAATATATTGTTTAAGATAGATGCAGTTCTCAAATTTATTTTGTTACTACATACAATTTTACAGGTTTGAAGACCTGTGTTAACTTACATTTTCATTTTGGGAACCCAACTGTTATGGATGTATTCCATAAAACTATCTCTTACTATTATTGTTATTAATTACATATGAAAATTAGTCATTGTATTTAAAAGGACTCAATCCGTAGCTGTTGATGCTCTAGAAAATTCCACATCGTGTCAGACTATAAACTAACCTTATGTTGGGAACAAAAACTAATTATGGTTACTGATATCTCTGACTATATATATATATATATATATATATATATATTTATTTTGAGTGAGAGAGATACACATTGTGTTATAACAATAGATAGTCTACTTGTTTGTGTAGTAATCTTTATTGTGATATTAGTTACTCATCAATGACACGTTGAATGATTTTATAGAAAAAAGTACATAACTGATATCTATATACTGTACATATTTACTTTGCTTCATGGTCCTTAAAACCTGAATTCAGGTTTTCAGATCATTCATATTTTGAGATCCCTCTTCCTGAAATATTAGACTTAAATATTATGACTGAATACATTGTTCTTTAGAACACTAATTTTATATTACTTTTCTGTCACTTTTCTCCTTTATTTTAATTATTTTACTCACAGTGTGAAGTACTCTGATACTTGTTTAATTTTTCACTATATTCAAAGTTACATTTATTCATCCATTTGCTAGTGATTTGTGCCCCTTTATGTCTTTCCTCTTTTATTACCCTGTTCTACACCATCTCCACATTATTTTGAACTTTCTGTGAAGACCTTTGTCTCCTTATAAATATGAATAATTCCTCTAGCTGATACTAGTCATGTAATGTTTGCAAAGGTCCCGAACTATTTCTAGTTATTTTATTCCAGAACTATTTCTAGATATTTGATTATAAGTGTATTGCAATCTTTGTACTACCTATGAATGCTCTGCTTGAATGTCCATTTGATTGATAATGCCTCCACATTTTTTAGCAAATAGCTCACCTGAAAAATAACCATTCATTCTACTGTATGAAAAATATTGAGCCTGTGAATATATATTTCTAACATGCATACATTAAACACTGACATTTCTTAGATATCAACTTTGCTGGCAAGATAAGGATCTCTGTCATGGTTGTCGCTATGCATGCTCTGAGTGGTGATGCCCCAATGCAGTTTCCTTGTCTGAATTTCACCATGAAGGACTGGCCACATTATTATGTTCATGGACTTCTAGCAAACTTGCCAATATATAAGCGTAATAAATGTCAGTGGAGAAAAAGTGAAGAGCTGTTGTATATCCTGCTGAGGAAAGCAAAGGAAGTTCAAAGTCTACACCTTGGAAAAGTTGGAAGGCAGATAGTTGATCTGTTCCCCATGACATCATTTGCTATGAACACTCCAGAGAGTCCTGATTACAGAAAACCAAGTCGTGATGAAGTGGTCAGTTGTCATTTATATACAGGACGGAGTCCTATTTCTGAGGACCTGGAAGCTATGGATTAATGTGCTCAAGGAGATAAGGGCAAACATCCCTACTTACTCAAGAGGGTGCAAACAGAAATTCATGGTAAGTGAAGCCTGTGAGCTTACTGAGGAATGCAATTTAACAATACCCAGGCCCTGCTATAAGCCCACGGTAATGCCAATGACTAACTGGATATGGCCCCACGACCAGGAAGACATTTCAGGGATGCATGGACTGTGGCTTGATGTTAAAACAAAATAATGATAATAAGTTGGTAAGTTGCCCATCTGACAGAGGCACAGAAGAGAAGTTTTGCCCTAAATGGGGCTATGGGAGGAATTCAATTAGCTGCCATAATTTACTGCGGGCTAAGTGATCCCCTGGGGCTATTCATTTGTCCCTGAAGTTAGCCAGCAGGCGGCACTTAATAAGAATTGTTTTTGAGCTTGACCAGACTCATAAAAATGTTGTGTTAAATAGCCTGTTTTCACAGGAACTTATCCCAGATTTTATGCAGTAAATTTACTAAAGCTTCTACAAATGAAAAGTGGTGATGATGCTCATAGCAACCAATCAGATTCTGTTTATCATTTTCTAGCGTGCAATAGATAAGTGATAGAATCTGATTAGTTGCTATGGACAACATCGCCGCTGTCGAAAAACACATGGATAAGCAGAAATTCCGCTCATCCATGTGTTTTTCGACTTGTCAGAAATTCTGACAGGGTGGAAAATGGGCGCTTCAATTGAATATTGAAGTGTCAGAAAGTTCTGATCATCCCCGGAAAGTGCCGGCTTTCCGCCTTGTCGGAACTTCCGACTTCAACTGAATACTGCCCTAAGGTTGATACAAGATCATTTATGTTAAAAAATATTTGGAGGATCATATGTGTCACATGATGCAATTCCCATTACAATAACTAGTTCCATTTTTTTTTTATTGCAAATTAAGTTTTTATTGAAAAAATATTTTGCATAACAAGGTAAATACATATATCAATGATACTCAGTACTATCATCAGAAACATTAATCATGTCAGAGGCTTGCTTAATGGTCTGGGTACCCACAGATAATTCACCAGAACAACTAATTAAACATTAATGATATCCCATAAAGAGAACAGAAATATAAACAGACCTGACTCCTAAGATAAAAAAAAAAAAAGAATTAAAATCAATAAAACAAATTCTCAAATAGTACGAGTAGTACAAGTAGTGCAAAAAGAAACTGAGAAAGAGAAGAGAGGAGAGAGGAGAGGGGGGAAATAAAAGACCTGATCCGAAACTTGAAAAAAAGAAATAAAATCTGTGAGATTCAATCTTATACAAAAAATGCAACGTAGGGGTATGCTTAGGGCGACTGATGACGGCTATTAGTAAGGATCTCCCTAAATGTAAATAAATCTTTAAAAGTCAACCATCTAAACCAAGTATCTCTAAAATGTGTATAGCCATTGTCTACAGAGGACATTGGGGGTCATTCTGAGTTGATCGCTCTCTAGCAACTCTTTGCAGCGCTGCGATCAGGTTAAATCTTGGCAAAACTGCGCATGTGTATGCACCGCATTGCGCAGGCGCGTCATATGGGTACAAAGAGGATCGGTGCTGGGCGATGGATTTAACGAAGAAACCATTCGCACAGCCGATTGCAAGGTGATTGACAGAAAGAGGGCGTTTGTAGGTGTCAACTGACCGTTTTCTGGGAGTGTTTGGAAAAATGCAGGTGTGTCCAAGCGTTTGCAGGGCGGGTGTCTGACGTCAATTCTGGGACCAAAAAGACTGAAGTGATTGCAGTGGCTGAGTAAGTACAGAGCTACTCAGAAACTGCAAAAAACGTTTTTGTGCCGTTGGCTGCAAAAGTGTTCACATACTTGCAAAGCTAAAATACACTCCCCCATAGGCGGCGACTATCTGATCGCAGCGCTGCAAAAAGTTGCTAGCAAGCGATCAATTTTCCCTTTTTACACATTACGGCAGACAGCATACCCTTTTTTACACTTTAAGGTAGACAGAAAAGAAAGAAAGAATTATAGTTACTCTCTCCGCTGGATCAGGCTCCTCGGTTTACACAGCACCTCCACCAATTACACAGCGCTGCTGCGGCTCCCTCCTCCACCTCCCTCCTCCTCCTTCTCCCCTGCCCCAGATCTCTGCAGAAGCTGCACCGAGGAGCCTGAGCCAGCGGAGAGAGTAAGTATAATTCTTTCTTTCTTTTCTGTCTGCCTTAAAGTGTAAAAAAGGGTATGCTGTCTGCCGTAATGTGTAAAAAGGGGACACTGTCTGCCGTAATGTGTAAAAAGGGGACGCTGTCTGCCGTAATGTGTAAAATGGGGACCCTGTCTGCTGTAATGTGTAAAAAGGGTACGCTGTCTGCCATAATGTGTAAAAAGGGGACACTTGTTCAATGTTAATTTCTCCCCAGGTTTGAATATAAAGGCATTTCATTCCTGGTGTGACAAGGGCCTCTTTTGTGTTGGACAGCTGGTGAGTGGGAGTGTGGGAATGTATCTTTCGCAGATTTACAGATTAAATGGGGATTGTCTTCAGGAGACTTCTGGTGCTACCTACAGGTTCGTCACTTTTCGCAATCGTTTGGCCCCTTAAGGTCCTAGTGTACTGTTTTGACTCCCTTTGAATGCCTCTGTGCTAATTCAGAGATCCCTCCCCAATCTATTTCTCAGATTTATAATATCCTACTGGCAGACTCTAGTGTGGTCCTACCTCCTTTTACTCAGGTGTGGAATACCAAACTGGGGGCCGACCTAGACGATGGCCAGTGGGAATTATTTTTTCAAACTAGCTCATTAAATTAATTTCCAGATGGTAGAGGTGCCCTGATATTCTCTCTAACACTTCCAGCAAATATTCGAGGGCCACACACAAAATATTCAAAAAGGGTCCCCTTTTTCACATTACGGCAGACAGCGTGCCCTTTTTTTACACATTACGGCAGACAGGGTGCCCTTTTTTACACATTACGGCAGACAGCGTGCCCTTTTTACACATTACTGCAGACAGCGTCCCCTTTTTACACATTACGTCAGGCAGATTCCCCCTTTTTACACATTGCGGCAGACAGCATCCCCTTTTTACACATTACGGCAGACAGTGCCCCTTTTTTACACATAATGCCAGACAGCGTGCACTTTTTACACATAGCGGTAGACAGCGTGCCCTTTTTACACATAACGGCAGACAGCGTCCCTTTTTTACACATAACGGCAGACAGCATCCCCTTTTTACACATAATGGCAGACAGCGTGCCCTTGTTACACATAGCGGCAGACAGCATACACTTTTTACACATAACAGCAGACAGCGTGCCCTTTTTACACATAATGGCAGACAGCATGCCCTTTTTACACATAACGACAGACAGCGTCCCCTTTTTACACATTACGGCAGACAGCGTGCCCTTGTTACACATTACGGCAGATAGGGTCCCCCTTTTTACACATTATAGCAGGCAGATTCCCCCTTTTTACACATTACGGCAGACAGCGTCCCCTTTTTACACATTGCGGCAGGCAGATTCCCCCTTTTTACACATTGCAGGAGACAGCGTCCCCTTTTTACACATCATGGCAGGCAGATTCCCTCTTTTTACACATTACGTCAGGCAGATTCCCCCTTTTTACACATTGCGGCAGACAGCATCCCCTTTTTACACATTACGGCAGACAGTGCCCCTTTTTTACACATAATGGCAGACAGCGTGCACTTTTTACACATAGCGGTAGACAGCGTCCCCTCTTTACACATAACGGCAGACAGCGTCCCCTTTTTACACGTAACGGCAGACAGCGTCCCCTATTTACACATAACGGCAGACAGCCAGAGCCGGCCTTAGCTATAGGCAGGCTAGGCATTTGTCTAGGGCATTCAAGCATGTCTAGGGGCATCCAAGCATGTCCCTGCAGTATCTCATGCTGAGAGGGACAGTCTGCAAACTAACTGTTACTTTCCAAATGTATTCAATCAGTACTTGTATACACTGCTGTTTACATTTGTCAAAAAAAATGCACACTGTGCCTTAAACGTCCTCCGACATGCTTGAATGCCCCTGACTTGTGAGACCTCAGACAGACAGCAGAAGCCCAGTAAATGCAATTCCTGGACCTGTGACATTTTTACTGACTATATAAGGTTATTACTGGATGGCTTCTTATGATAACACATGTGTATTTTGTAGTGATGTGCACCGGAAATTTTTCGGGTTTTGGTTTTGGGTTCGGTTCCGCGGCCGTGTTTTGGGTTCGAACGCGTTTTGGCAAAACCTCACCGAATTTTTTTTGTCGGATTCGGGTGTGTTTTGGATTCGGGTGTTTTTTTCAAAAAACCCTAAAAAACAGCTAAAATCATAGAATTTGGGGGTCATTTTGATCCCATAGTATTATTAACCTCAATAACCATAATTTACACTCATTTCCAGTCTATTCTCAACACCTCACACCTCACAATATTATTTTTAGTCCTAAAATTTGCACCAAGGTCGCTGGATGACTAAGATAAGCGACCCAAGTGGCCGACACAAACACCTGGCCCATCTAGGAGTAGCACTGCAGTGTCACGCAGGATGGCCCTTCCAAAAAATACTCCCCAAATAGCACATGATGCAAAGAAAAAAAGAGGCGCAATGAGGTAGCTGTGTGACTAAGATAAGCGACCCAAGTGGTCGACACAAACACCTGGCTCATCTAGGAGTGGCACTGCAGTGTCACGCAGGATGGCCCTTCCAAAAAATACTCCCCAAACAGCACATGACGCAAAGAAAAAAAGAGGCGCAATGAGGTAGCTGTGTGACTAAGATAAGCGACCCAAGTGGCCGACACAAACACCTGGCCCATCTAGGAGTGGCACTGCCGTGTCACGCAGGATGGCCCTTCCAAAAAATACTCCCCAAATAGCACATGACGCAAAGAAAAAAAGAGGCGCAATGAGGTAGCTGTGTGACTAAGATAAGCGACCCAAGTGGCCGACACAAACACCTGGCCCATCTAGGAGTGGCACTGCAGTGTCACACAGGATGGCCCTTCCAAAAAATACTCCCCAAACAGCACATGACGCAAAGAAAAAAAGAGGCGCAATGAGGTAGCTGTGTGACTAAGATAAGCGACCCAAGTGGCCGACAGAAACACCTGGCCCATCTAGGAGTGGCACTGCAGTGTCACGCAGGATGGCCCTTCCAAAAAATACTCCCCAAATAGCACATGACGCAAAGAAAAAAAGAGGCGCAATGAGGTAGCTGTGTGACTAAGATAAGCGACCCAAGAGGCCGACACAAACACCTGGCCCATCTAGGAGTGGCACTGCAGTGTCACGCAGGATGGCCCTTCCAAAAAATACTCCCCAAACAGCACATGACACAAAGAAAAAAAGAGGCGCAATGAGGTAGCTGTGTGACTAAGATAAGTGACCCAAGTGGCCAACACAAACACCTGGCCCATCTAGGAGTGGCACTACAGTGTCACGCAGGATGGCCCTTCAAAATAATACTCCCCAAACAGCACATGACGCAAAGAAAAATGAAAGAAAAAAGAGGTGCAAGATGGAATTGTCCTTGGGCCCTCCCACCCACCCTTATGTTGTATAAACAGGACATGCACACTTTAACGAACCCATCATTTCAGCGACAGGGTCTGCCACACGACTGTGACTGAAATGACTGGTTGGTTTGGGCCCCCACCAAAAAAGAAGCAATCAATCTCTCCTTGCACAAACTGGCTCTACAGAGGCAAGATGTCCACCTCATCATCATCGTCCGATTCATCACCCCTTTCACTGTGTACAGCCCCCTCCTCACAGATTATCAATTCGTCCCCACTGGAATCCACCATCTCTGGTCCCCGTGCACTTTCTGGAGGCAATTGCTGCTGGTGAATGTCTCCACGGAGGAATTGATTATAATTCATTTTAATGAACATCATCTTCTCCACATTTTCTGGAAGTAACCTCGTACGCCGATTGCTGACAAGGTGAGTGGCTGCACTAAACACTCTTTCGGAGTACACACTGGAGGGAGGGCAACTTAGGTAGAATAAAGCCAGTTTCTGCAAGGGCCTCCAAATTGCCTCTTTTTCTGCCAGTATACGTACGGACTGTCTGACGGGCCTACTTGGATGCGGTCACTCATATAATCCTCCACCATTCTTTCAATGGTGACAGAATCATATGCAGTGACAGTAGACGACATGTCAGTAATCGTTGGCAGGTCCTTCAGTCCGGACCAGATGTCAGCACTCGCTCCAGACTGCCCTGCATCACCGCCAGCGGGTGGGCTCGGAATTCTTAGCCTTTTCCTCGCACCCCCAGTTGCGGGAGAATGTGAAGGAGGAGCTGTTGACGGGTCACGTTCCGCTTGACTTGACAATTTTCTCACCAGCAGTTCTTTGAACCCCTGCAGACTTGTGTCTGCCGGAAAGAGAGATACAACGTAGGTTTTAAATCTAGGATCGAGCACGGTGGCCAAAATGTAGTGCTCTGATTTCAACAGATTGACCACCCGTGAATCCTGGTTAAGCGAATGAAGGGCTCCATCCACAAGTCCCACATGCCTAGAGTAATCGCTCTGTTTTAGCTCCTCCTTCAATGTCTCCAGCTTCTTCTGCAAAAGCCTGATGAGGGGAATGACCTGACTCAGGCTGGCAGTGTCTGAACTGACTTCACGTGTGGCAAGTTCAAAAGGTTGCAGAACCTTGCACAACGTTGAAATCATTCTCCACTGCGCTTGAGACAGGTGCATTCCACCTCCTTTGCCTATATCGTGGGCAGATGTATAGGCTTGAATGGCCTTTTGCTGCTCCTCCATCCTCTGAAGCATATAGAGGGTTGAATTCCACCTCGTTACCACCTCTTGCTTCAGATGATGGCAGGGCAGGTTCAGGTGTTTTCGGTGGTGCTCCAGTCTTCTGTACGCGGTGCCTGTACGCCGAAAGTGGCCCACAATTCTTCTGGCCACCGACAGCATCTCTTGCACGCCCCTGTCGTTTTTTAAATAATTCTGCACCACCAAATTCAAGGTATGTGCAAAACATGGGACGTGCTGGAATTTGCCCAGATGTAATGCACGCACAATATTGGTGGCGTTGTCCGATGCCACAAATCCCCAGGAGAGTCCAATTGGGGTAAGCCATTCTGCGATGATCTTCCTCAGTTGCCGTAAGAGGTTTTCAGCTGTGTGCGTATTCTGGAAAGCGGTGATACAAAGCGTAGCCTGCCTAGGAACGAGTTGGCGTTTGCGAGATGCTGCTACTGGTGCCGCCGCTGCTGTTCTTGCAGCGGGAGGCAATACATCTACCCAGTGGGCTGTCACAGTCATGTAGTCCTGAGTCTGCCCTGCTCCACTTGTCCACATGTCCGTGGTTAAGTGGACATTGGGTACAACTGCATTTTTTAGGACACTGGTGACTCTTTTTCTGAGGTCTGTGTACATTTTCGGTATCGCCTGCCTAGAGAAATGGAACCTAGATGGTATTTGGTACCGGGGACACAGTACCTCAATCAAGTCTATAGTTGGCTCTGAAGTAACGATGGATACCGGAACCACGTTTCTCACCGCCCAGGCTGCCAAGGCCTCAGTTATCCGCTTTGCAGCAGGATGACTGCTGTGATATTTCATCTTCCTCGCAAAGGACTGTTGGACAGTCAATTGCTTACTGGAAGTAGTACAAGCGGTCTTCCGACTTCCCCTCTGGGATGACGATCGACTCCCAGCAGCAACAACAGCAGCGCCAGCAGCAGTAGGCGTTACACTCAAGGATGCATCGGAGGAATCCCAGGCAGGAGAGGACTCGTCAGACTTGCCAGTGACATGGCCTGCAGGACTATTGGCTTTCCTGGGTAAGGAGGAAATTGACACTGAGGGAGTTGGTGGTGTGGTTTGCGTGAGCTTGGTTACAAGAGGAAGGGATTTACTGGTCAGTGGACTGCTTCCGCTGTCGCCCAAAGTTTTTGAACTTGTCACTGACTTATGATGAATGCGCTGCAGGTGACATATAAGGGAGGATGTTCCGAGGTGGTTAACGTCCTTACCACTACTTATTACAGCTTGACAAAGGCAACACACGGCTTGACACCTGTTGTCCGCATTTGTGTTGAAATAATTCCACACCGAAGAGCTGATTTTTTTTGTATTTTGACCAGGCATGTCAATGGCCATATTCCTCCCACGGACAACAGGTGTCTCCCCGGGTGCCTGACTTAAACAAACCACCTCACCATCAGAATCCTCCTTGTCAATTTCCTCCCCAGCGCCAGCAACACCCATATCCTCATCCTGGTGTACTTCAACACTGACATCTTCAATTTGACTATCAGGAACTGGACTGCGGGTGCTCCTTCCAGCACTTGCAGGGGGCGTGCAAATGGTGGAAGGCGCAAGCTCTTCCCGTCCAGTGTTGGGAAGGTCAGGCATCGCATCCGACACAATTGGACTCTCCTTGGGGATTTGTGATTTCGAAGAACGCACAGTTCTTTGCTGTGCTTTTGCCAGCTTAAGTCTTTTCATTTTTCTAGCGAGAGGCTGAGTGCTTCCATCCTCATGTGAAGCTGAACCACTAGCCATGAACATAGGCCAGGGCCTCAGCCGTTCCTTGCCACTCCGTGTCGTAAATGGCATATTGGCAAGTTTACGCTTCTCCTCAGACGCTTTTAATTTTGATTTTTGGGTCATTTTTTTACTGATCTTTTGTGTTTTGGATTTTACATGCTCTGTACTATGACATTGGGCATTGGCCTTGGCAGACAACGTTAATGGCATTTCATCGTCTCGGCCATGACTAGTGGCAGCAGCTTCAGCACGAGGTGGAAGTGGATCTTGATCTTTCCCTATTTTTTTAACCTCCACATTTTTGTTCTCCATATTTTAATGCGCACAACTAAAAGCCACCACAGGTATACAATGTAGATGGATGGATAGTATAGTATTATATTACTTATGGAGTACGAGTGACGACACAGAGGTAGGTACAGACGTGGCCTACCGTACTGCTATATATAATATACTGTATAATAATAACGGACCTGGTAGACACTGTCAGCAGACTGCTAAACTAGTATGAAGAAAAAAAAAGCCACCACAGGTATACAATGTAGATGGATGGATAGTATAGTATTATATTACTTATGGACGACGAGTGCACTGACGAGTCGACGACACAGAGGTAGGTACAGCCGTGGCCTACCGTACTGCTATATATAATATACTGTATAATAATAACGGACCTGGTGGACACTGTCAGCAGACTGCTAAACTAGTATGAAGAATAAAAAAGCCACCACAGGTATACAATGTAGATGGATGGATAGTATAGTATTATTATATTACTTATGGACGACAAGTGCACTGACGACACAGAGGTAGGTACAGCCGTGGCTTACCGTACTGCTATATATATATATAATATACTGTATAATAATAACGGACCTGGTGGACACTGTCAGCAGACTGCTAAACTAGTATGAAGAAAAAAAAAAGCCACCACAGGTATACAATGTAGATGGATGGATAGTATAGTACTATTATATTACTTATGGACGACGAGTGCACTGACGACACAGAGGTAGGTACAGCCGTGGCCTACCGTACTGCTACATATATATATAATATACTGTATAATAATAACGGACCTGGTGGACACTGTCAGCAGACTGCTAAACTAGTATGAAGAAAAAAAAAGCCACCACAGGTATACAATGTAGATGGATGGATAGTATAGTATTATTATATTACTTATGGACGACGAGTGCACTGACGACACAGAGGTAGGTACAGCCGTGGCCTACCGTACTGCTATATATATATATATATATATAATGTATAGTAATAACGGACCTGGTGGACACTGTCAGCAGACTGCTAAACTAGTATGAAGGAAAAAAAAGCCACCACAGGTAAACAATGTAGATGGATGGATAGTATAGTATTATTATATTACTTATGGACGACGAGTGCACTGACGACACAGAGGTAGGTACAACCGTGGCCTACCGTACTGCTATATATATATAGACTGTATAATAATAACGGACCTGGTGGACACTGTCAGCAGACTGCTAAACTAGTATGAAGAAAAAAAAAGCCACCACAGGTATACAATGTAGATGGATGGATAGTATAGTATTATTATATTACTTATGGACGACGAGTGCACTGACGACACAGAGGTAGGTACAGCCGTGGCCTACCGTACTGCTATATATATATATATAATGTATAATAATAACGGACCTGGTGGACACTGTCAGCAGACTGCTAAACTAGTATGAAGAAAAAAAAAGCCACCACAGGTATACAATGTAGATGGATGGATAGTATAGTATTATTATATTACTTATGGACGACGAGTGCACTGACGACACAGAGGTAGGTACAGCCGTGGCCTACCGTACTGCTATATATATATATATTATACTGTATAATAATAACGGACCTGGTGGACACTGTCAGCAGACTGCTAAACTAGTATGAAGAAAAAAAAAGCCACCACAGGTATACAATGTAGATGGATGGATAGTATAGTATTATTATATTACTTATGGACGACGAGTGCACTGACGACACAGAGGTAGGTACAGCCGTGGCCTACCGTGCTGCTATATATATATATATATATATAATGTATAATAATAACGGACCTGGTGGACACTGTCAGCAGACTGCTAAACTAGTATGAAGGATAAAAAAGCCACCACAGGTAAACAATGTAGATGGATGGATAGTATAGTATTATTATATTACTTATGGATGACGAGTGCACTGACGACAGAGGTAGGTACAGCCGTGGCCTACCGTACTGCTATATATATATATATATATATATATAATATACTGTATAATAATAACGGACCTGGTGGACACTGTCAGCAGACTGCTAAACTAGTATGAAGGAAAAAAAAGCCACCACAGGAGTGTTTTTCAGGCAGACAAACGTATACTGGACTGGTGGTCACTGTCAGCAAAACTGTGCACTGTACTCCTGCTATAACTGCTCCCCAGTCCCCACAATTAGGCAGTGTGAGCAGTGCACTCAGCACAGATATATCATGCAGCAGTGCAGCACACTGAGCACAGATATGGTGGAGCGTTTTTTTCAGGCAGAGAACCAACGGATTAAACTGGTGGTCACTACTATTATAATCAAAACCCTGCACTGTACTCCCTAACAGCTGCTCCCCGTCCACAATCCTCCCCACAATTATAACTAAGTCACTCTGTGTCTTTTCTACTATAACGGAGAGGACGCCAGCCACGTCCTCTCCCTATCAATCTCAATGCACGTGTGAAAATGGCGTCGACGCGCGGCTGCTTATATAGAATCCGAGTCTCGCGAGAATCCGACAGCGGGATGATGACGTTCGGGCACGCTCGGTTTACCCGAGCCACACGGGAGAATCCGAGCATGGCTCGGACCCGTGTAAAAAGGCTGAAGTTCGGGGGGGTTCAGTTTCCGAGAAACCGAACCCGCTCATCACTAGTATTTTGGAAGACTGCTTCACATAAACCTGACATCACCTATACTGCTTGTGCACATGGGGGAGGGGGACCTTGCCATCCTGTGTGTGTCCCTTATCCCTGTGCAAACCCCAGGTGTCTGCAGGGACATAACATGGGCAGTGTTCTCCCCACATTTATTTCCTAGTCAGTCCATACCGTAAAATTCCCCTGCCATCTAGCACTGTAACGTGGTCAGTAAGTTGCGTTGTGCTATTTCTATATGAAACATCAGTGCAGCGTGACTTTTGGACACATCAGACTGGAGGGCAGAGCATTTAGCTCCCACAGTATAAAGTAAAGGGCATGCAGTTAACGGGAGTAACAGACACCAGCAAACACACTGAATAGTGAAGAGAATGGACAGTTTCTACATGTTTGATACTGATCTTTTTGTATAACCAGCAAGTGTGGCAGTATCTGTGGCAGTATATGTGTATTATGGGCATTACTAATGTGGGGCATATGTGTAAGGTGCATTACTGTGTGGCATTATGTGTATTATGGGCATTACTAATGTGGGGCATATGTGTAAGGTTCCTTTACTGTGTGGAATTATATGTATTATGGTCATTACTGTGTGGCATTGTGCAGAGTTGAACTGGCCCACAGGGTAACCCCCCGGTGGGCCCCACTACCTGAGCGTTGCAGGTACAGATGCAGAACTAGCGGCGGAGCTGGGGGGGCACCAGACAAAATTTTGCCTAGGGCATCAAATTGGCTAGGGCCGGCTCTGCTAACAGCTGCTCCCCGTCCCCAATCCTCCCCACAATTATAACTAAGTCACTCTGTGTCTTTTCTACTATAACGGAGAGGACGCCAGCCACGTCCTCTCCCTATCAATCTCAATGCACGTGTGAAAATGGCGTCGACGCGCGGCTGCTTATATAGAATCCGAGTCTCGCGAGAATCCGACAGCGGGATTATGACGTTCGGGCGCGCTCGGTTTACCCGAGCCACACGGGAGAATCCGAGCATGGCTCGGACCCGTGTAAAAAGGCTGAAGTTCGGGGGGGTTCGGTTTCCGAGAAACCGAACCCACTCATCACTAGTATTTTGGAAGACTGCTTCACATAAACCTGACATCACCTATACTGCTTGTGCATATGGGGGAGGGGGACCCTGCCATCCTGTGTGTGTCCCTTATCCCTGTGCAAACCCCAGGTGTCTGCAGGGACATAACATGGGCAGTGTTCTCCCCACACTTTATTTCCTAGTCAGTCCATACCGTAAAATTCCCCTGCCATCTAGCACTGTAACGTGGTCAGTAAGTTGCGTTGTGCTATTTCTATATGAAACATCAGTGCAGCGTGACTTTTGGACACATCAGACTGGAGGGCAGAGCATTTAGCTCCCACAGTATAAAGTAAAGGGCATGCAGTTAACGGGAGTAACAGACACCAGCAAACACACTGAATAGTGAAGAGAATGGACAGTTTCTACATGTTTGATACTGATCTTTTTGTATAACCAGCAAGTGTGGCAGTATCTGTGGCAGTATATGTGTATTATGGGCATTACTAATGTGGGGCATATGTGTAAGGTGCATTACTGTGTGGCATTATGTGTATTATGGGCATTACTAATGTGGGGCATATGTGTAAGGTTCCTTTACTGTGTGGAATTATATGTATTATGGTCATTACTGTGTGGCATTGTGCAGAGTTGAACTGGCCCACAGGGTAACCCCCCGGTGGGCCTCACTACCTGAGCGTTGCAGGTACAGATGCAGAACTAGCGGCGGAGCTGGGGGGGCACCAGACAAAATTTTGCCTAGGGCATCAAATTGGCTAGGGCCGGCTCTGCAGACAGCATCCCCTTTTTACACATAACGGCAGACAGCGTGCCCTTGTTACACATAGCGGCATACAGCGTACACTTTTTACACATAACGGCAGACAGCGTGCCCTTTTTACACATAACGGCAGACAGCGTCCCCTTTTTACACATTACGGCAGACAGCGTGCCCTTGTTACACATTACGGCAGACAGCGTCCCCCTTTTTACACATTACGGCAGGCAGATTCCCCCTTTTTACACATTGCGGCAGACAGCGTCCCCTTTTTACACATCATGGCAGGCAGATTCCCCCTTTTTACACATTACGTCAGGCAGATTCCCCCTTTTTACACATTGCGGCAGACAGCGTCCCCTTTTTACACATCATGGCAGGCAGATTCCCCCTTTTTTACACATTACGGCAGACAGTCCCCCTTTTTGCACATGAAGAAAGAAAGAAAGAAAGAAAGAAAGAAAGAGAAAGAAAGAATTATACTTACCCTCTCCGCTGGCTCAGGCTCCTCGGTGCAGCTTCTGGCAGAGATCCCGGGCAGGAGAGGAGGAGGAGGGAGGTGGAGGAGGGAGCCGCAGCAGCGCTGTGTTATTGGTGGAGGCGCTGCTGCTGCTGTCCCTCTGCTTCACTATAGGCTGTTCTCCGCCGCTGTGAATGCTGGGATGCGCTTCACAGCGGCGGAAGACAGCCTATAGTGAAGCAGAGGGACAGCAGCAGCAGCGCCTCAACCAGTAGCAAAGCGCTGTTGCGGCTCCTCCTCCACCTCCCTCCTCCTCCTTCCCCCGTACCGCTGCGCTCCTCTCCTCTCTCTCCTGGCGGCTGTGTGCTGCGGGCAGCGGTTGCCCGCAGCACACAGCAGCATGTAATGAGTCAGTTTGACTCATTAAATGCTTTGGGCCCCTGGACAGTGGCGGGCCCCAGTGCAACGCACTGGTTGCACTGGCGGTAGTTCCCCCTCTGGGTCAATGTACTAGACAAAACCAGTGCTTGTGGCTTCCAATCATAAAATATGTGGACAAACAGGAGTGAATCCTGTCCGACATTTTTTCTCATTTTGCTTAATTTAATTGTTTTTCTGAATTTTTCAATAAGAAATGTTTGTCCCACAGGTGCCGTGAAAAAAAATCCTGATACTCTAGGGTGCCGTGAATCAAAAAAGTTTTGGAACCACTGCTGTAACCAGATCATATCCAGCCTAACAGTCTCATATGAAATTATCGGGAAATAGTTTTGTGAAATAATGTTGCAAATGTTGGAAACTAAATGTTACCTTTGTTAAGCATATGATTTGCAGCAATGTTCATTATAGACAAATGTTGGGAAGGTTACTAGTAACTAAGCATACTGCAGATTGGTGTCACAATTCTGAAGGGAGAGTACACTCTTTTGTTCATGTTCTAGGTAAACAAAGGCACATCTCTTGCTATATGTGTTGCAATAATGCCAAGGTTTTCAAAAATCTCTCCACTAAAACGACATCCACAAAGTAGTTCTATATATACTGTCCTTGGCCTCTACAATGACCCCCTAATTCAGTGCTACCAACATACAGTAATTCTTCACTATAAAGTGCTCTTCTGTATTTGCAGAAATAAAAGTATTGCTTCACATAGCTTAGCTTAGAAAATAATTTTCAGATCTAAATAACAGTCATCTATCTATAAATGAATGTATGTGCATATGTATGTTTGTATATACTGTATGTTCCAGCATAACTCTGGAATTCCTGGAGCAATTCACACCAAACTTGGTGTACATATGACTTACAATCTGGAAAAAAATACTGTGGGGGTAAGACACCCCCAGCACCCCTAGGGGTAGGGGTGGGAAGGGGATGATATGTAAAAATCATAGTTTTCGGGGTCGCTGAGATGAATAGTGACACTCCCGATGCTGTTTCAGTCCAAGTTCAGCCCCCATCAGCATGGGGGGTGAGAAGGGGTAGTGAACTTATACTTGCTGATGGGCGCAAGAATGCGGTAAGATTCCACGTGGGTGAAGCCACGGGGCAAAAAGATAGTATGTATATATATATATATATATATATATCTATAGTAAATACCACTGACTCATCACAAAATCTCCTGAACCATAAGGACGTTTGGACAGTGGCTTTCCTTTGAGACGCAGGCACCCACTAAGAAGGGATTTTATAAAATTCCACCTACATAGGGGTTAAAAGGGGTGAGATGATTATTGGAAATTCCCCCCTCACAGAGGAGAGTCATGGTGCCGGCGATACCAAGTCACGGAGGGGTGAGGACACAATGCTCTTTTCCTGGAAAGCTTGATAGTCAGCAACTGCTTATCTGCTGTGTAAAGGGTACCAACAGCTCTCCCAGTGACCTTAAATGGTGTGCAAAATCTTTACCTTTTTACCTCAAAGGAGGAGCCCTCAGGAGAGCAAGAAGCTAAGCAAGGAGACCTAGGGCCCTTTTAAATAGAGTCAGCCTGCAAACCTTACATATTTAACATACAGCGGGCGGAGCTTGGCCTGTCATCCCAGCACTGAGCAGGGCAGCATCAGACGCGGGACGGGGTAGAGAAGGAGGCGGATTATTCTCCTCAGCACCAGCATTTTGACAGCATCAATCTGGGGAAGCCCAGAGATGCGACATGACAAAGATTGCCATTATTCTTTACATTCCATAGCGAAGCACGGGTATTCAGCTAGTTGTTTATGAGTGAAGAAAAAGAAGAATATTCTGGTTTTACAAAAAAGAGTTTTATCTTGTCACTAAATATTGCTCATCTTCTCAAAAAATAACAAGCGATAGAACTTTTGGGTGAAATTAATGGATTTATAGTACTATAAAGAGACCTATGTTAGGCCTGTCAATCACACAAGACACATATAAGAGTTTGTTCCAACATTTCACAGTTGTATAAAAACACAGAAAAATGACTGTTCCAAAATGCTGGAAAGACTTTAATTCAATGAGGAACGCTTGCAAACATTTTTCAACCATTTATAAAACATGCACCTCTAGTGCTTTCCTTCTGACCACTAACAGTCTTCTACATGGCAATACTATCTCAGGTGTCACTTTTTTGGGATCCAGAATAGTTTCCTCAGTTTTTTGTGCACTTTTCCCAGGTCGCATCTTGTAGAAAATTTTCACAAGCTCGCAGAAATTACTAAAATTATTTTTGGTTTTATTAAAACAAGCTGCAAGGAGAGTAGAGATTGTATAATTATAAACTGGAACACTACAATGCTTATTAATTGTGAAAAAATTCCACATTTTAACACTACCTTAGAGGCAGAAGCATTTGTGACATGAGACACAAGAGGTGGCGTCAGAAAGGGGGTGCGGCCTGCCCTCGGGTGTCACCCTAGGAGGGAGTGACACCAAAATACTGGCTTCTCCACAGTGACAGTAGTCAGGTGCTACAGTGTAACATTCTCCTGCAGCACCTGGATCCTGTCATAGTGGAGAAGCCGACACTGCATACAGCCCTGTCTGCAGGGGGCAGCCAGTATCTCCGTAGATGCTGGGCACGCCTCCCAGAGTGATGAAACTGGAGGTTGTCCGTGAAGCCATGCCCCTTTCTAACGAGATCACGCCCACTATCCAGGATTCCTTTCAATGCCATGCACCCCCAGTGATAGGGCAGTGCCACACCGGGTGTCACCTATACAAGTGACACCTCTGGATATAAAGACAACCTTACCACCAGTAATTGCATAATGAGGTAGGTAAAATTATTGACAACCAAAAAATAATGTAAACTTCTTCCTGACTTGCCTATCACCACTGCTGTTGCTCTGTAAACTAATAACACCAATCTATAGCTTCAGTATGTTGGGGAACTTCAATGGGTTCGGTATAATTTGGTGACATTCATTATCTAGACATCATAATGTTGAGTGGTAAAAAATGTTGACAAAATGTCAACATGTTCCTAAACCCTAACCATCAAATTTCTATTGTCTTAATTTTGACTGTGTTGACATTTTGAACCATGTTTATAATGTGACACCCACTGAGGTAGGTATCACAAAAACCTATGAGTTTCAACAGCAACTCACAATACACTGAAATTTAGGTTAGGTTACATGCAGGCAATAATTCTACTATTTTATTGCAAGAATTTATTTATCTAGAACGTTTGGACGAAGCTCTCTCTCTCTGCTATGAATAAAGCATGCATGACTACAAAGCAGAAGAATACATTGCAATATCTGACAACTTAAAAAACTATGGCAATGTCTCTCTCCTCCTCACTAGCAGTATAGGGCTTTGCACTGTGAGGTTTAGGCTTACTGTATGTCCTGTAATCACCTCCTCTGCTCCTCCCACCGGCTGTCACATTGGTGAACTCCATTCAGCGGGAACAGAATTGGTCTCTCTGTAATCTGCGGAACGATCCCATCACACACCGGCTGCCATAGTCCCCCATCTCACTGCCAAGATGGCCGGGCTTAACTGCTCAAACTGCCTCTCACTTTCAACTGCCACTGTACCACCTAACACCAGTCATGTGATGTGCATTTGGCCTCCTGAGCAGCTGCTGGGAATTGTGGGCTATCTGTAATAATAACATACAGTATATATGTGCTGTAGGGTAATGATCAGTGGCAGCATAATAACTCACATAGTGGGGTATTACATTTACATTATGACAGTCAACATCATGGTGTCGACTGTTTGAATGTTGACATTGTGATTCTCAACATAATGACTGTGAGGATACGATTCTCTGATCACTCAGGTAAACAGTTTAGTAAAATGGCAAATGCCCTTTATTGTAAATATATACACACAGTACACAATAAGATTAACAATTGCAAGCCAGGATGGTATCTTACTTACTAAGTCCCCACAGTAGTATAGGATTATAGTCTCCTGCTGTTACATGCCAATAGTATTCCTGTGTCCCCTGGCCTGGGATACCACCTCACACAGCACCCTTCAGCACGGATTCTCGCCACTGATGGCACCACAATGCCTAGTCAATGCCTGCACTCCAGAAGCACATCCACTCTCTGACCTTCTGTGCAGATCTCTCCCTCACCAGTATAGCTCACTGCGCATTTTATACCCTACCCTGTCTATTCATAACACAAGCAGGTCAGTGAGGAGGTCAAAGAGGAGTGGATATGAGTTGTCTGGGCTCCTGTACACAATGGGGTACATAGGATCAGATTTCCTGCAGCTCCATACATAACCTGTTTACTACTTAACCTACTCATCCAAATCACATCTGATTGCACTGTCAGGGGTCTTAGAACAATGGGCATATTTAACTACATTAAAAAACACTCTGGCCTAGACTTATTCCATTAACAATTACATTGAACACATAATAACCAAATAAACTACATATTAAAAATATAACTGATAAAACATGTGTACAATATATTAATAACACAATACAATACAATATTGTCTAGCATATAACTAGATACATATTGGCAATTCGTGAAGTCCATGGGTAGGACCAGGGCTAGGAGAGTAACCACATGGCGTTTACCACTGTGCGACACGACGTGCAGGCTGTGTCGTCACAATGACTACATATGCTTTTACACATATTTGCCAACCCCCCAAAACATCTGGAACACTCACAATTTATATACTCCATGGAGAGTTGGTTACGTGGTCACCATCTGGCCATTTTCTAGTGAAATTGCAGGATGGGTGCAATGATACAATGTTAATTGCCACACACATCATTGTGATAATCTGTATCTCCAATCTGAGAACTCTTTCGGGAAGGGAAAACTAGAAAGTATGCTACAGATGTGGGGAGGGAGGGTTCGATTTAGGCACCACCAAGTAGGGCTAGGGTTAGGCTGCAGGAGGGGGGGTTAGGTTTTAGCTGCTGAAAGGGAGGGTTAGGGGGACATTGGGGGAAAGTAAGTATACCTACCTTTCCCTGTCGGGATTCTCAACATCAGGATGCCAAGATCGCGGCATCCCAAACCCGTATCCACACCACTGAATTTCAATCCCAACCCATAATCACTCTGATAATATTTCACCATAATAAATGACGGGCACTGATGTACATATTGCAGCCCACAGTACACAATCAGGACCAAGAAATGTGCTAATATTTCTTTTTATGAATTCTCGGTATCCATGCACTGTGGTTGTGAGACCCAGGATAATACAGTCCCCACTCCAGGATTCAGGAATCATGTCGGCATTTACAATTTCTACAGAATAATCATAATATTGACACCACAATGTCAAAACAGTTTTATTGACATTATTAAAAAGTCGTCATGAAATATGTCGATGTGTGCAGATTATCATCGTGTTCATGATGTTGACATGTGACATGCTGACATTTTCGAAATGGCAACATTTACAATTAGGAAGACTTGGTTAGAGTTAGGCAATAGGGAAAGAGATAGGATTAGGCTACGAGAGAGGAGATTAGGGTTAGGCACTAGGGGAAGTATTAGGGATAGGCTGCAGGATGGGAGGTTAAACACTAAAGGAAGGGTAAGGGGATAACATTACCTAGCATTTTAACTACTGCAGGTTCGGCTAGAACTCACTCTCAGCTGACTGCTGGACCCGGGAGATACAGTGAGAGTTGCCAGATCTGCTGAACAAGGTAAGTCACCACTGGACCACAAATAACATTTTGTCAACATTCTAATCATGTCAACATATTAACAGAAACAAAAAGTTATCTGCAGCTTGCACCCTGAGACTGCAGCCCAGTTCACGCTCAGGAGCACCACTCCCTACACAGCCTGAAAATAAAAATTGAGCGATCCACCAGGCACCGTCCCTCAGAAAATTGTATTGTTAGGATCTACCTGCCTAACGGCTGGCAGATGAATTGTTAGGATTAAACGCCAAAATAATTATTGCAGGTAAGACTATCTAGCTTGGGAGTAGTTAACTAGAATAATCACTGGATACTGGAAGTGTTCAGGTTCTGGAACAGGAAACAGCTGGGAACAATTAGAGTTATGATAGGGAGCCTATGAATGGGGAGTTGTACCAAAGAAGTGATGGGAGTTTAATAATGCTGCACAGGACTAAAATACAGGTGAATGCAGCTGATGAATTAGTACCCAGATCTGAATTAGAGCATGGATGCAGCACAAAAAAGTAATTACAGTAACTAGTGAATGCAGTGTTCTCAGCATAAAGGAATTACTTGAAATGTCCACAAGGCATAGGTAAAGTTTGCAAATACTTAACTAAGGTAGTCCTGGAAACATAATCAGGCAAAGACAGGAGTAGCAGAAGGACATGGACTGGCAGACCATGCTTTCAGCATGAACCAGAGCTTAGACTCAGGAAACCAGGCAATCCAGGTGGGTTCACTACGATCTGCCGCCGGCCGGCCTCCCGGCGACCAGCATACCGGCGCCGGGAGGCCGGCCTCCGGCTTACCGACAGTGTGGCGAGCGCAAATGAGCCCCTTGTGGGCTCGCTGCACTCGCCACGCTACGGGCACGGTGGCGCGCTACGCGCGCCACACTATTTTATTCTCCCTCCAGGGGGGTCATGGACCCCCACAAGGGAGAATAAGTGTCTGTATGACGGCTGTCGGGCTCCCGGCGCCGGTATGCTGGTCGCCGGGAGCCCGACCGCCGGCATACTGAAGACCACCCATCCAGGTTGCTCTGGTAGAAAGTGATATAACTGGTGCTGGAGAGCTGGGCTGGCTTGCTTATAACAGACACTCTGACCAATGAGGGAAGCAAGTCTGGGACTGTTTAAACTAATTGCAAACTCTGTGCACTTGCAGCACTGCATGTACACACAGAGCCCAAGGAAACAAGGAAAACAAGAGAAGCACAGACTCTGATAGATTTCTAATGTCAGCTGACACCAGATGCATTCTGAATAGAGGGAATGCATCAGCTGACATGCACCAATGGAATCATAACATGTATAAAGTCTCCTGGACCATGATACTCTTGATGTTTGTGGGTTGAATGTTTCTCCCCAGAAATAAAAGAAGATAGGATATATGGTTACCCACCATAGACTCTATCACAACGTAAGAGATAACTCTGTATCCTCACTCACCCAAGCACAATGGTATAGCTTCAGTTCATCATAGTAGCCAAACATCTATCTGCCCAGAATCAATGCAGATCCTCCTTAGGTAAAAACTCACCTAGGAAGAGATGCAAATGTTCCCCACATGTTTCTTTTATCATCAAGTCAGGGTACGGTTAGCCATCACATGCAGATTAATTCATTTATAACAACCACAGGTATGATTATGGCTCCTAGGGTAATTTTATTCCACAAAAGATAAAAAGTTCCAAACGAGTTTTATTCAAAATCATTAAAAAAAATTATGTAAAAGGACCTTGATGATATAGGAGACCACTGAACAAACTGTTACCTTCTCACGTGGACTCAGTTGGATCAAGAGAGTTCTGGGAGATGGAAATACCACAGGTCTGCATTCAAAGAGAGTCCAAATTCACCACCAATGTGTTTTTGACCTGAAAGGTCCTTCCTCAGGGTGTAAAATTTAGTCTCAAGGACACCATTGCAGTTATTAGAGAACTTTGCAGTTATTAAAGAACTTTCAGAACTGGAATGGAAACCTGGGTATAGAACAGTAACAGCAAGTGTGACATTGTTGTATACGACTATAAAACATCAACAGGGTCTGAAAGTGAATAAGTTATTTTTTAGATAAGAAGGTTGTCGCAGAATATTATAAGAACTTTGTTCTAGAAGGCGTTGCCATGGTTTTACAAAAAAAACATTTTTTTTTACAGCATAAGGGCACCGCCATGGGCATCAGACTGGCACAAAGTTATGCCAAGCTATTTATGGCATGGTGGGAGGCCCGCTCAGTATGGAGTGGCCACACACTTAGTGCAAGTCTGGTTACATGGTGACGCTATGTAGATGATATTATATTTATATGGAGAGATCAAGACTCCCTTCATCAGTTTTGTCAGCATCTCAATAACAACTCAGAGAACATCACACTCACTGTTGATGTCAGTGAAAGGAAAGTTAAATTTCTGGATCTAACAATATATATTGAGGATAATAAAATAAAAATGAAAAATTGTGTGAAGACCACAGACTGTAAGGGGCCCTACACACTCGGCGATGCGCTGCCGAGGTGCCTGGCGGCCGATACGGCCGACGAGCGTCCCGGCGGCGGGGGGGCAGTGACGGGGGGAGTGAAGTTTCTTCACTCCCCCGTCACCCGGCTGCATTGAAGTGCAGGCAAATATGGACGAGATCGTCCATATTGGCCTGCATGCACAGCCGACGGGAGATCAGCGATGAACGAGCGCGGGGCCGCGCATCGTTCATCGCTGGAGTCTCCACACTGAAAGATATGAACGAGTTCTCGTTCATTTATGAACGAGATCGTTCATATCTTTCAGAATATCGGCATGTGTGTAGGGCCTATAATTCCTTTATTAACTCCAATAGTAACCACCTTTATAATTGGCTGAAGAGTATCCCCAACAGCCAATTCAATGTATAAGGCAGAATTGTACTGACATAAAAATATATGAGGAACAGGCATGAGCATTAGTTGAACAATTTACAGCTAAGGGTTATTAAATTGGAAATGTGGAAAAAGAAAAGAAAATAGGGAAAGATCTGGTCAGATCTGCAGTTATTAATAAGAAGTAGAGATGAGAGGGTTCGGTTCCTCGGGATCCGAACCCCCCCGAACTTCACCTATTTTACACGGTTCCAAGGCAGCCTCGGATCTTCCCGCCTTGCTCGGTTAACCAGAACGCGCCCGAACGTCATCATCCCGCTGTCGGATTCTCGCGAGATTCGTATTCTATATAAGGAGCCGCACGTCGCTGCCATTTTCACTCGTGCTTTGGAGATTGAACGGAGATGACGTGGCTGCGTTCTCTCCCTGAAAAGCTCCGTAATCTGTGCTCAATGTGCTGAAAATATCTGTGCTCAGTGTGCTGCAAATAATCTGTGCTCAGTGTGCGGAAAATATCTACGTTCTCTGCCTGAAAACACTCCGTATCTGTGCTCAGTGTGCTGCAAATATCTCATCAGTGTGCTGCATTGTGGGGACTGGGGACCACCAGTATATAATATATACTTTTCTATAGCTTCTATACTGCTTGTCAGGACACATGGTCACAGTTACACCGCTCTGTACTGATATATACAATAATATATATACTTTTCTATAGCCTCTATACTGCTTGTCAGGACACATGGTCACAGTTACACCGCTCTGTACTGATATACAGTAATATATATACTTTTCTATAGCTTCTATACTGCTTGTCAGGACACATGTGTCACAGTTACACCGCTCTGTACTGATATATATATACAATCATATATATACTTTCTATAGCTTCTATACTGCTTGTCAGGACACATGTGTCACAGTTACACTGCTCTGTACTGATATATAATATATACAATAATATATATACTTTTCTATAGCTTCTATACTGCTTGTCAGGACACATGGGTCACAGTTACACCGCTCTGTACTGATATATATACAATAATATATATACTTTTCTATAGCTTCTATACTGCATGTCAGGACACATGTGTCACAGTTACACCGCTCTGTACTGATATATATATATATATATACTATAATATATATACTTTTCTATAGCTTCTATACTGCTTGTCAGGACACATGTGTCACAGTTACACCGCTCTGTACTGATATATACAATAATATATATACTTTTCTATAGCTTCTATACTGCTTGTCAGGACACATGGGTCACAGTTACACCGCTCTGTACTGATATATATATACAATAATATATATACTTTTCTATAGCTTCTATACTGCTTGTCAGGACACATGTGTCACAGTTACACTGCTCTGTACTGATATATATGCAATAATATATATACTTTTCTATAGCTTCTATACTGCTTGTCACTATAGGACACATGTGTCACAGTTACACTGCTGTGTACTGATATATAATATATACAATAATACATATACTTTTCTATAGCTTCTATACTGCTTGTCAGGATACATGTGTCACAGTTACACTGCTCTGTACTGATATATAATATATACAGTAATATATATACTTTTCTATAGCTTCTATACTGCTTGTCAGGACACATGGGTCACAGTTACACCGCTCTGTACTGATAGATACAATAATATATATACTTTTCTATAGCTTCTATACTGCTTGTCAGGACACATGTGTCACAGTTACACCGCTCTGTACTGATATATATACAATAATACATATACTTTTCTATAGCTTCTATACTGCTTGTCAGGATACATGTGTCACAGTTACACTGCTCTGTACTGATATATAATATATACAGTAATATATATACTTTTCTATAGCTTCTATACTGCTTGTCAGGACACATGTGTCACAGTTACACCGCTCTGTACTGATAGATACAATAATATATATACTTTTCTATAGCTTCTATACTGCTTGTCAGGACACATGTGTCACAGTTACACCGCTCTGTACTGATATATATACAATAATATATATACTTTTCTATAGCTTCTATACTGCTTGTCAGGACACATGTGTCACAGTTACACCGCTCTGTACTGATATATATACAATAATATATATACTTTTCTATAGCTTCTATACTGCTTGTCACTATAGGACACATGTGTCACAGTTACACCGCTCTGTACTGATATATAATATATACAATAATATATATACTTTTCTATAGCTTCTATACTGCTTGTCAGGACACATGGGTCACAGTTACACCGCTCTGTACTGATATATATACAATAATATATATACTTTTCTATAGCTTCTATACTGCTTGTCAGGACACATGTGTCACAGTTACACCGCTCTGTACTGATATATATATACAATAATATATATGCCTTTCTCTGACGTCCTAGTGGATGCTGGGAACTCCGTAAGGACAATGGGGAATAGCGGCTCCGCAGGAGACTGGGCACAACTAAAAGAAAGCTTTTAGACTACCTGGTGTGCACTGGCTCCTCCCACTATGACCCTCCTCCAAGCCTCAGTTAGATTTCTGTGCCCGGCCGAGCTGGATGCACACTAGGGGCTCTCCTGGGCTCCTAGAAAGAAAGTTTATTTTAGGTTTTTTATTTTACAGTGAGACCTGCTGGCAACAGGCTCACTGCATCGAGGGACTAAGGGGAGAAGAAGCGAACCTACCTGCTTGCAGCTAGCTTGGGCTTCTTAGGCTACTGGACACCATTAGCTCCAGAGGGATCGACCGCATGGAACTGGCCTTGGTGTTCGTTCCCGGAGCCGCGCCGCCGTCCCCCTTACAGAGCCAGAAGCAATAAGAGGTCCGGAAAATCGGCGGCAGAAGACATCAGTCTTCACCAAGGTAGCGCACAGCACTGCAGCTGTGCGCCATTGCTCCTCATACACACTTCACACTCCGGTCACTGAGGGTGCAGGGCGCTGGGGGGGGGCGCCCTGAGCAGCAATAAAAACACCTTGGCTGGCAAATATATCACAATATATAGCCCCAGAGGCTATATATGTGATAAATACCCCTGCCAGAATCCATAAAAAAGCGGGAGAAAAGTCTGCGAAAAAGGGGCGGAGCTATCTCCCTCAGCACACTGGCGCCATTTTCTCTTCACAGTGCAGCTGGAAGACAGCTCCCCAGGCTCTCCCCTGTAGTTTGCAGGCTCAAAGGGTTAAAAAGAGAAGGGGGGCACTAAATTTAGGCGCAATATTGTATATACAAGCAGCTATTGGGAAAAATTCACTCAATATAGTGTTAATCCCTAAATTATATAGCGCTCTGGTGTGTGCTGGCATACTCTCTCTCTGTCTCCCCAAAGGGCTGTGTGGGGTCCTGTCCTCAGTCAGAGCATTCCCTGTGTGTGTGCGGTGTGTCGGTACGGCTATGTCGACACGTTTGATGAGAATGCTTATGTGGTGGCAGAGCAGATGCCGATAAATGTGATGTCGCCCCCTGTGGGGCCGACACCAGAGTGGATGGATAGGTGGAAGGTATAAACCGACAGTGTCAACTCCTTACATAAAAGGCTGGTTGACGTAACAGCTGTGGGACAGCCGGCTTCTCAGCTGCGCCTGCCCAGGCGTCTCAAAGGCCATCAGGGGCTCAAAAACGCCCGCTCCCTCAGATGGCAGACACAGATGTCGACACGGAGTCTGACTCCAGTGTCGACGAGGTTGAGACATATACACAATCCACTAGGAACATCCGTTACATGATCCCGGCAATAAAAAATGTGTTACACATTTCTGACATTAACCCAGGTACCAAAAAAAAGGGGTTTTATGTTTGGGGAGAAAAAGCAGCCAGTGTTTTGTTCCCCCATCAGATGAGTGAATGAAGTGTGTGAAGAAGCGTGGGTTCCCCCGATAAGAAACTGGTAATTTCTAAAAAGTTACTGATGGCGTACCCTTTCCCGCCAGAGGATAAGTTACACTGGGAGATATCCCCTAGGGTGGATAAGGCGCTCACATGTTTGTCAAAAAAGGTGGCACTGCCGTCTTAGGATACGGCCACTATGAAGGTACCTGCTGATAAAAAGCAGGAGGCTATCCTGAAGTCTGTATTTACACACTCAGGTACTAGACTGAGACCTGCAGATAGTGCTGCTGCAGCGTGGTCTGTGACCCTGTCAAACAGAGATACTATTTTGCGAACATAAGAGCATATTAAAGACGTCGTCTTATATATGAGGGATGCACAGAGGGATATTTTGCCGGCTGGCATCCAGAATTAATGCAATGTCCATTCTGTCAGGAGGGTATTAAAGACCCGACACTGGACAGGTGATGCTGACTTTAAAAGGCACATAGAGCCTTATAAGGGTGAGGAATTGTTTGGGGATGGTCTCTGGGACCTCGTATCCACAGCAACAGCTGGGAAGAAAATTTTTTTACCTCAGGTTTCCTCACAGCCTAAGAAAGCACTGTATTATCAGGTACAGTCCTTTCGGCTTTAGAAAAGCAAGCGGGTCAAAGGCGCTTCATTTCTGCACAGAGACGAGGGAAGAGGGAAAAAGCTGCACCAGTCAGCCAGTTCCCAGAATCAAAATTCTTCCCCCGCTTCCTCTGAGTCCACCGCATGACGCGGGGGCTCCACAGGCGTAGCCAGTTACGGTGGGGGGCCGCCTCAAAAATTTCAGCGATCAGTGGGCTCGCTCACAGGTGGATCCCTGAATCCTTCAAGTAGTATCTCAGGGGTACAAGCTGGAATTCGAGGCGTCTCCCCCCCGCCGTTTCCTCAAATCTGCCTTGCCGACAACTCCCTCAGGCAGGGAGGCTGTTCTAGAGGCAATTCACAAGCTGTATTCCCAGCAGGTGATAGACAAGGTGCCCCTACTTCAACAAGGACGGGGTTACTATTCCACACTGTTTGTGGTACCGAAACCGGACGGTTCGGTGAGACTCATGTTAAATTTGAAATCCTTGAACACATACATAAAAAAATTCAAGTTCAAGATGGAATCGCTCAGGGCGGTTATTGCAAGCCTGGAGGAGGGGGATTACATGGTATCCCTGGACATCAAGGATGCTAACCTACATGTCCCCATTTACCATCCTTACCAGGAGTACCTCAGATTTGTGGTACAGGATTGCCATTACCAATTCCAAACACTGCCGTTTGGACTGTCCACGGCACCGAGGGTCTTTACCAAGGTAATGGCAGAAATGATGATACTCCTTCGAAAAAAGGGAGTTTTAATTATCCCGTACTTGGACGATCTCCTTATAAAGGCGAGGTCCAAGGAGCAGTTGTTGGTCGGAGTAGCACTATCTCGGGAAGTGCTACAACAGCACGGATGGATTCTATACATTCCAAAGTCACAGCTGGTTCCTACCACACGCCTACTGTTCCTGGGGATGGTTCTGGACACAGAACAGAAAAAAGTATTTCTCCCGCAGGAGAAAGCCAAGGAGCTGTCATCTCTAGTCAGAGACCTCCTGAAACCAAAACAGGTATCGGTGCATCACTGCACACGAGTCCTGGGAAAAATGATAGCTTCTTACGAAGCAGAATTCCATTTGGCAGGTTCCATGCAAGAACTTTTCAGTGGGACCTCTTGGACAAGTGGTCGGGATCGCATCTTCAGATGCATCGGCTGATAACCCTGTCTCCAAGGACCAGGGTATCTCTACTGTGGTGGCTGCAGAGTGCTCATCTTCAAGAGGGCCGCAGATTCGGCATACAGGACTGGGTCCTGGTAACCACGGATGCCAGCCTTCGAGGCTGGGGGGCAGTCACACAGGGAAGAAATTTCCAAGGACTTTGGTCAAGTCAGGAGTCGTCCCTACACATAAATATTCTGGAACTGAGGGCCATTTACAATGCCCTAAGTCTGGCAAGGCCTCTGCTTCAAAACCAGCCGGTACTGATCCAATCAGACAACATCACGGCAGTCGCCCATGTAAACCGACAGGGCGGCACAAGAAGCAGGATGGCGATGGCAGAAGCCACAAGGATTCTCCGATGGGCGGAAAATCACGTCTTAGCACTGTGAGCAGTGTTCATTCCGGGAGTGGTCAACTGGGAAGCAGACTTCCTCAGCAGACACGACCTACACCCGGGAGAGTGGGGACTTCATCCAGAAGTCTTCCAACTGTTGGTAAACTGTTGGGAAAGGCCACAGGTGGACATGATGGCGTCCCGCCTAAACAAAAAACTAGATATTGCGCCAGGTCAAGGGACCCTCAGGCGATAGCTGTGGACGCTCTAGTGACACCGTGGGTGTACCAGTCGGTTTATGTATTCCCTCCTCTGCCTCTCATACCAAAGGTACTGAGAATAATAAGAAGACGAGGAGTAAGAACGATACTCGTGGTTCCGGATGGGCCAAGAAGAGCTTGGTACCCAGAACTTCAAGAAATTATATCAGAGGACCCATGGCCTCTACCGCTCAGACAGGATCTGCTACAGCAGGGGCCCTGTCTGTTCCAAGACTTACCGCGGCTGCGTTTGACGGCATGGCAGTTGAATTCCGGATCCTAAAGGAAAAGGGCACTCCGGAGGAAGTCATTCCTACGCTGATAAAAGCCAGGAAAGAAGTAACCGCAAACCATTATCACCGTATTTGGCGAAAATATGTTGCGTGGTGTGAATTTCAGCTGGGTCGTTTTCTGCACTTCCTACAGTCAGGAGTGACTATGGGCCTAAACTTGGGTTCCATTAAGGTCCAGATTTCGGCTCTGTCGATTTTCTTCCAGAAAGAACTGGCTTCACTGCCTGGAGTTCAGACATTTGTAAAGGGAGTGCTACATATTCAGCCCCCTTTTGTGCCTCCTGTGGCACCTTGGGATCTCAACGTGGTGTTGAGTTTCCTAAAATCACATTGGTTTGAGCCACTTAAAACTGTGGATTTGAAATATCTCACGTGGAAAGTGGTCATGTTATTGGCCTTGGCTTCGGCCAGGCGTGTGTCAGAATTGGCGGCTTTGTCATGTAAAAGCCCTTATCTGATTTTCCATATGGATAGGGCAGAATTGAGGACTCGTCCCCAGTTTCTCCCTAAGGTGGTATCAGCTTTTCACTTGAACCAACCTATTGTAGTGCCTGCGGCTACTAGGGACTTGGAAGATTCCAAGTTACTGGACGTAGTCAGGGCCTTAAAAATTTATATTTCCAGGACGGCTGGAGTCAGGAAAATTGACTCGCTTTTTATCCTGTAGGCACCCAACAAAATAGGTGCTCCTGCTTCTAAGCAGACTATTGCTCGCTGAATTTGTAGCACAATTCAGCTGGAGCATTCTGCGGCTGGATTGCTGCATCCTAAATCAGTAAAAGCCCATTCCACGAGGAAAGTGGGCTCATCTTGGGCGGCTGCCCGAGGGGTCTCGGCTTTACAACTTTGCCGAGCTGCAACTTGGTCAGGGGCAAACACGTTTGCAAAATTCTACAAATTTGATACCCTGGCTGAGGAGGACCTTGAGTTCTCTCATTCGGTGCTGCAGAGTCATCCGCACTCTCCCGCCCGTTTGGGAGCTTTGGTATAATCCCCATTGTCCTTACGGAGTTCCCAGCATCCACTAGGACGTCAGAGAAAATAAGATTTTACTCACCGGTAAATCTATTTCTCGTAGTCCGTAGTGGATGCTGGGCGCCCATCCCAAGTGCGGATTGTCTGCAATACTTGTATGTACTTATTGCCTAACTAAGGGTTATTGTTGAGCCATCTGTTGAGAGGCTCAGTTATATTTCATACTGTTAACTGGGTATAGTATCACAAGTTATACGGTGTGATTGGTGTGGCTGGTATGAGTCTTACCCGGGATTCAAAATCCTTCCTTATTGTGTCAGCTCTTCCGGGCACAGTATCCTAACTGAGGCTTGGAGGAGGGTCATAGTGGGAGGAGCCAGTGCACACCAGGTAGTCTAAAAGCTTTCTTTTAGTTGTGCCCAGTCTCCTGCGGAGCCGCTATTCCCCATTGTCCTTACGGAGTTCCCAGCATCCACTACGGACTACGAGAAATAGATTTAACGGTGAGTAAAATCTTATTTTCTATAGCTTCTATACTGCTTGTCAGGACACATGCGTCACAGTTACACCGCTCTGTACTGATATATATACAATAATATATATAATTTTCTATAGCTTCTATACTGCTTGTCAGGACACATGTGTCACAGTTACACCGCTCTGTACTGATATATATATAATAATATATATACTTTTCTATAGCTTCTATAGCTTCTATACTGCTTGTCACTATAGGACACATGTGTCACAGTCACATGTGTCACAGTTACACTGCTGTGTACTGATATATAATATATACAATAATATATTTACTTTTCTATAGCTTCTCTACTGCTTGTCAGGATACATGTGTCACAGTTATACCGCTCTGTACTGATATATGCAATAATATATATACTTTTCTATAGCTTCTATAGCTTCTATACTGCTTGTCACTATAGGACACATGTGTCACAGTCACATGTGTCACAGTTACACTGCTCTGTACTGATATATAATATATACAATAATATATATACTTTTCTATAGCTTCTATACTGCTTGTCAGGACACATGTGTCACAGTTACACCACTCTGTACTGATATATAATATATACAATAATATATATATACTTTTCTATAGCTTCTATACTGCTTGTCAGGATACATGTGTCACAGTTACACTGCTCTGTACTGATATATAATATATACAATAATATATAAACTTTTCTATAGCTTCTATACTGCTTGTCACTATAGGACACATGTGTCACAGTTACACTGCTCTGTACTGATATATAATATATACAATAATATATATACTTTTCTATAGCTTCTATACTGCTTGTCATGACACATGGATCACTGTTACACCGCTCTGTACTGATATATATACAATAATATATATACTTTTCTATAGCTTCTATACTGCTTGTCAGGACACATGGGTCACAGTTACACCGCTCTGTACTGATACATATACAATAATATATATACTATTCTATAGCTTCTATACTGCTTGTCAGGACACGTGTCACAGTTACACCGCTCTGTACTGATATATATACAATAATATAAATACTTTTCTATAGCTTCTATACTGCTTGTCAGGACACATGGGTCACAGTTACACCGCTCTGTACTGATATATATACAATAATATATATACTTTTCTATAGCTTCTATACTGCTTGTCAGGACACAT
Source organism: Pseudophryne corroboree (assembly GCF_028390025.1). Classification (NCBI taxonomy): domain Eukaryota; kingdom Metazoa; phylum Chordata; class Amphibia; order Anura; family Myobatrachidae; genus Pseudophryne; species Pseudophryne corroboree. The sequence goes on from NC_086447.1 coordinate 447,388,906, forward strand.
GTGTCACAGTTACACCGCTCTGTACTGATATATATACAATAATATATATACTTTTCTATAGCTTCTATACTGCTTGTCAGGACACATGGGTCACAGTTACACCGCTCTGTACTGATATATATACAATAATATATATACTTTTCTATAGCTTTTATACTGCTTGTCACTATAGGACACATGTGTCACAGTTACACTGCTCTGTACTGATATATAATATATACAATAATATATATACTTTTCTATAGCTTCTATACTGCTTGTCATGACACATGGATCACTGTTACACCGCTCTGTACTGATATATATACAATAATATATATACTTTTCTATAGCTTCTATACTGCTTGTCAGGAAACATGTGTCACAGTTACACCGCTCTGTACTGATATATATACAATAATATATATACTTTTCTATAGCTTCTATACTGCTTATCAGGACACATGGGTCACAGTTACACCGCTCTGTACTGATATATACAATAATATATATACTTCTCTATAGCTTCTATACTACTTGTCAGGACACATGGGTCACAGTTACACCGCTTTGTACTGATATATATATATATATATATATATATACTATAATATATATACTTTTCTATAGCTTCTATACTGCTTGTCAGGACACATGTGTCACAGTTACACTGCTCTGTACTGATATATATACAATAATATATATACTTTTCTATAGCTGCTATACTGCTTGTCAGGACACATGTGTCACAGTTACACCACTCTGTAATGATATATAATATATACAATAATATATACACTTTTCTATAGCTTCTATACTGCTTGTCAGGACACATGGGTCACAGTTACACCGCTCTGTACTGATATACAGTAATATATATACTTTTCTATAGCTTCTATACTGCTTGTCAGGACACATGGATCACAGTTACACCGCTCTGTACTGATATATACAATAATATATATACTTTTCTATAGCTTCTATACTGCTTGTCAGGACACATGGGTCACAGTTACACCGCTCTGTACTGATATATATACAATAATATATATACTTTTCTATAGCTTCTATACTGCTTGTCAGGACACATGTGTCACAGTTACACCGCTCTGTACTGATATATATACAATAATATATACACTTTTCTATAGCTTCTATACTGCTTGTCAGGACACATGTGTCACAGTTACACTGCTCTGTACTGATATATATACAATAATATATATACTTTTCTATAGCTTCTATTCTGCTTGTCAAGACACGTGTCACAGTTACACCGCTCTGTACTGATATATATACAATAATATATATACTTTTCTATAGCTTCTATACTGCTTGTTAGGACACATGGGTCACAGTTACACCACTCTGTACTGATATATATACAATAATATATATACTTTTCTAAAGCTTCTATACTGCTTGTCACTATAGGACACATGTGTCACAGTTGCACTGCTCTGTACTGATATATATACAATAATATATATACTTTTCTATAGCTTCTATTCTGCTTGTCAAGACACGTGTCACAGTTACACCGCTCTGTACTGATATATATACAATAATATATATACTTTTCTATAGCTTCTATACTGCTTGTTAGGACACATGGGTCACAGTTACACCACTCTGTACTGATATATATACAATAATATATATACTTTTCTATAGCTTCTATACTGCTTGTCAGGACACATGGGTCACAGTTACACCGCTCTGAACTGATATATATATACAATATATATACACTTTTCTATAGCTTCTATACTGCTTGTCAGGACACATGAGTCACAGTTACACCGCTCTGTACTGATATATAAACAATAATATATATACTTTTCTATAGCTTCTATACTGCTTGTCAGGACACATGTGTCACAGTTACACCGCTCTGTACTGATATATACAATAATATATATTCTTTTCTATAGCTTCTAGTATTACAGTGCAGCATTTTGGTGACCAACAGTATACATATATAGTACAGTAGAGTAGGCCATTGCTATTGATATATTACTGGCATATAATTCCACACATTGAAAAATGGAGAACAAAAATGTGGAGGGTAAAATAGGGAAAGATCAAGATCCACTTCCACCTCGTGCTGAAGCTGCTGCCACAAGTCATGGCCGAGACGATGAAATGCCATCAAGGTCGTCTGCCAAGGCCGATGCCCAATGTCATAGTATAGAGCATGTAAAATCCAAAAAACAAAAGTTCAGTAAAATGACCCAAAACTGATGAGAAGCGTAAACTTGCCAATATGCCATTTACGACACGGAGTGGCAAGGAACGGCTGAGGCCCTGTGGATGGAAGCACTCATCCTCCCGCTAGAAAAATGAAAAGAATTAAGCTGGCAAAAGCACAGCAAAGAACTGTACGTTCTTCTAAATCACAAATCCCCAAGGAGAGTCCAATTGTGTCGGTTGCGATGCCTGACCTTCCCAACACTGGACGGGAAGAGGTGGCACCTTCCACCATTTGCACGCCCCCTGTAAGTGCTGGAAGGAGCACCCGCAGTCCAATTCCTGATAGTCAAATTGAAGATGTCACTGTTGAAGTACACCAGGATGAGGATATGGGTGTTGCTGGTGCTGAGGAGAAAATTGACAAGGAGGATTCTGATGGTGAGGTGGTTTGTTTAAGTCAGGCACCCGGGGAGACACCTGTTGTCCATGGGACGAATATGGCCATTGACATACCTGGTCAAATTACGAAAAAAAAAAATCACCTCTTCGGTGTGGAATTATTTCAACAGAAATGCGGACAACGGGTGTCAAGCCGTGTGTTGCCTTTGTCAAGCTGTAATAAGTAGGGGTAAGGATGTTAACCACCTAGGAACATCCTCCCTTATACGTCACCTGGAGCGCATTCATCAGAAGTCATTGACAAGTTCAAAAACTTTGGATGACAGCGGAAGCAGTCCACTGACAACTAAATCCCTTCCTCTTGTACCCAAGCTCCTGCAAACCACACCACCAACTCCCTCAGTGTCAATTTCCTCCTTAGACAGGAAAGCCAATAGTCCTGCAGGCCATGTCACTGGCAAGTCTGACGAGTCCTCTACTAACTGGGATTCCTCCGATGGATCCTTGAGTGTAACGCCTACTGCTGCTGGCGCTGCTGTTGTTGCTGCTGGGAGTCGATCATAATCCCAGAGGGAAGTCGGAAGACCACTTGTACTACTTCCAGTAAGCAATTGACTGTCTAACAGTCCTTTGCGAGGAAGATGAAATATCACAGCAGTCATCCTGCTGCAAAGCGGATAACTCAGGTCTTGGCAGCTGCGGTGGTGTTAAACGTGTGTCCGGTATCCACCGTTAATTCACAGGGAATCAGAGAATTGCTTGAGGTACTGTGTCTACGGTACCAAATACCTTCTAGGTTCCATTTCTCTAGGCAGGCGATACAGAGAATGTACACAGACATCAGAAAAAGAGTCACCAGTGTCCTAAAAAATGCAGTTTTACCCAATGTCCACTTAACCACGGACATGTGGACAAGTAGAGCAGGGCAGACTCAGGACTATATGACTGTGACAGCCCACTGGGTAGATGTATTGCCTCCCACAGCAAGAACAGCAGCGACGGCACCATTAGCAGCATCTCGCAAACGCCAACTCGTTCCTAGGCAGGCTACGCTTTGAATCACCGCTTTCCATAAGAGGCATACAGCTGACAACCTCTTACGGAAACTGAGGAACATCATCGCAGAATGGCTTACCCCAATTGGACTCTCCTGGGGATTTGTGGCATCGGACAACGCCACCAATATTGTGCGTGCATTACATGTGAGCAAATTCCAGCACGTCCCATGTTTTGCACATACATTGAATTTGGTGGTGAAGAATTTTTTAAAAAACGACAGGGGCATGCAAGAGATGCTGTCGGTGGCCCGAAGAATTGCAGGCCACTTTCGGCATTCAGCCACCGCGTGCCGAAGACTGGAGCACCAGCAAGCACTCCTGAACCTGCCCCGCCATCATCTGAAGCAAGAGGTGGTAACGAGTGGAATTCAACCCTCTATATGCTTCAGAGGATGGAGGAGCAGCAAAAGGCCATTCAAGCCTATACATCTGCCTACGATATACTGTAGGCAAAGGAGGGTGAATGCACCTGACTCAAGCGCAGTGGAGAATGATTTCAACGTTGTGCAAGGTTCTGCAACCCTTTGAACTTGCCACACGTGAAGTCAGTTCAGACACTGCCAGCCTGAGTCAGGTCATTCCCCTCATCAGGCTTTTGTAGAAGAAGCTGGAGAGATTGAAGGAGGAGCTAAAACGGAGCGATTCCGCTAGGCATGTGGGACTTGTGGATGGAGCCCTTAATTCTCTTAACCAGGATTCACGGCTGGTCAATCTGTTGAAATCAGAGCACTACATTTTGGCCACCGTGCTCGATCCTAGGTTTAAAGCCTACGTTGTATCTCTCTTTCCGGCAGACACAAGTGTGCAGAGGTGCAAAGACCAGCTGGTGAGACACTTGTCAAGTCAAGCGGAACGTGACCCGTCAACAGCTCCTCCATCACATTCTCCTGCAACTGGGGCTGCGAGGAAAAGGCTAAGAATTCCGAGCCCACCCGCTGGCGGTGATGCAGGGCAGTCTGGAGCGAGTGCTGACATCTGGTCCGGACTGAAGGACCTGCCAACGATTACTGACATGTGGTCTACTGTCACTGCATATGATTCTGTCACCATTGAAAGAATGGTGGAGGATTATATGAGTGACCACATCCAAGTAGGCACGTCAGACAGTCCGTACGTATACTGGCAGGAAAAGAGGCAATTTGGAGGCCCTTGCACAAACTCGCTTTATTTTACCTAAGTTGCCCCCCCTCCAGTGTGTACTCCGAAAGAGTGTTTAGTGCAGCCGGTCACCTTGTCAGCAATCGGCGTATGAGATTACTTGTGGAAAATGTGGAGAAGATGTTCATCAAAATTAATTATAATCAATTCCTCCGTGGAGACATTCACCAGCAATTGCCTCCAGAAAGTACACAGGGACCTGAGATGGTGGATTCCAGTGGGGACGAATTAATAATCTGTGAGGAGGGGGATGTACACAGTGAAAGGGGTGAGGAATCGGATGATGAGGAGGAGGTGGACATCTTGCCTCTGTAGAGCCAGTTTGTGCAAGGAGAGATTGATTGGTTCTTTTTTGGTGGGGGCCCAAACCAACCAGTCATTTCAGCCACAGTCGTGTGGCAGACCCTGTCACTGAAATGATGGGTTTGTTAAAGTGTGCATGGCCTGTTTATACAACATAAGGGTGGGTGGGAGGGCCCAAGGACAATTCCATCTTGCACCTCTTTTTTTTATTTATTTATCTCTGCATCATGTGATGTTTGGGGATAATTTATTTAAGTGCCATCCTGTCTGACACTGCAGTGCCACTCCTAGATGGGCCAGGTGTTTGTGCCGGCCACTTGGGTCGCTTAGCTTAGTCATCCAGCGACCTCGGTGCAAATTTTAGGACTAAAAATAATATTGTGAGGTGTGAATAGACTGGAAATGAGTGGAAATTATGGTTATTGAGGTTAATAATACTATGGGATCAAAATGACCCCCAAATTCTATGATTTAAGCTGTTTTTGAGGGTTTTTTGAAAAAGAACACCAGAATCCAAAACATACCCGAATCCGACAAAAAATTTTCAGGGAGGTTTTGCCAAAACGCGGCCGAATCCAAAACACGGCCGCGGAACCGAATCCAAAACCAAAACACAAAACCCGAAAAATGTCCGGTGCACATCTCTAAAGAAGCAAACCTCTATAAGTCATAACAATAGATTGTATATACCATTTATAAATAAATATAATAGCCAATAAAAACAAATAGAGAAAATAACAAAACAATGGAATATTTTGACAAATGATCCCCCACTCACCTTCCATGTTGACCAGCACCGAAAGTTTGTATATTGCAAAGCGCAAAGCCTTAGGGACAAGGTATTAAGTAGTACAATTGCCACCCCTTCATATATGAGCAATATTAAATCAAAAAGTTTCTATCACTGCGGTACATGCAGCATGTGCAGAGACTGCAAAAGTAAAGAAACGAAAATTGTCCAGTACAAATCTATGCAAACATGACAAACATCCAACTGAGATCATTTTAATATATGCAATACCAAATACTGAATTATTTGTTGGACTGCTCGTGCGGAAGTCAGTGTGGGTAGAACCACAAGAATGTTAAAGGAGAGACTTGTGGAGTATGTTTGTAATGTTAAAAAGGGTAAGAAATGTACAGTGTGTATTTACATTTTAAAGAAACCCGTCACTGTGACCTAAAACATTAAGTATCATTCTGTGACATTAAAACAGTTAAACCCAACTGGAGGGTGAATGATAGGGATATCAGATTGACTGGAGATGAGAACAATATACACATTGAAAACCCTGTGTCCATAAGGTCTCAATGTTGATTTTAAGATTAGGGGGTATATTCAATTGAAGTCCAAAGCTGCCGTCTGTTGAAAAGACGGCAGTTTTCGACTTTTTTAGGTTGGAAGGGGTTCTGACCTATTCAATCTAACCCCAAATTATTCGAGAAGTCGAGGAATTCGACAAGTCGAATAGCACGTGGATCAGCGGAATAGCTGCCGATCCGCATGCTTGTGTCCCTTTTCGACCATCTCAATTCGACTTTAAAAAAAGTCGAAGTGAGATGCGGGAGCTGAGACCGGGAGCGCCGTGGGCAGATGGAGAGCAGCGCCGGAGGATGTCACAGCCGCCGCTCACAGCAGTGTCCACCCTGCTCAAGCAAGCGAGACCTTGCTTGCTGGAGCCGGGTGGACGCTGCCGTGAGCGGCGGCTGTGATGCGGAGACGTGGAGAGGCAGGGAGACGGGGTAGGGGGGAGACGGGGGAGAGCCACAGGCAGACGGGAAAGAGCAACGCTACAGCATCGGCTATATAGCCGCTGCTGTAGCGCTGCTCTCCTCCGTCTGCCCGCGGCTCTCCCCTATCTCAGCTCTCGCATCTCAATTGGACTTTTTTTAAAGTCGATTTGAGATGACATTTAATAGCCCAGGTTGGATCCATTCCGACAAATGAATGTTGGAATGGATCCGACTTCAATTGAATATACCCCTAAATGTTTTTTGTAAATAATATAGTTATACCCATTTAATCAGCATATTAGAGGTATAAAACACGAGGATTATGAATGATGTTAATGTATATAACTATATATGCATTGTGAATTTTAATGACTAATTTATTTTTATTTTATTTATATGTGTAAATGCTTTGTCCACACTTTGGGAGCCTTTAATCATGCTGAATTACATTCTGACTTCAATAAAATGGCCACAGCTGATCAATAGAGGCTTTAGCCGCCTCTTAACATGCAACTTCCATATGTGCGTTCCATGGACCAGAAGTCATTAATAATAATAATAATAATAATTTTATTTATATAGCGCTCTTTCTCCAAACAGGATTCAAGGCGCTTTACAGGCATCAAAACAATGCACATAATACAGAAGATTAATACAGCAATACACACAGACCTAAAAATGAAATCCTAGAATGCATAGAGTAATCATAATGCAGGATTGGTGTAGGCATTTTGGGTAATAACTTCCATGGGCTGTGTATTCCACCCTCACAGGGTACCAGGTGCGGCAGCCATCTTGGGCGCACTGTGTAGGATTACCCAGGTTGGAATAGTCCAACCCTAGAAGAGATGACACAAAATGGGGATTATCATATGTTTTCTTTTCAAAGACTGGAAAGTCAATGGAACAAGACTTCTGGAAACTGGAAAATGGCTGGAAATTGCACAAATGGAAGCACTGGACACAGGGGGCATGGTTGATGGTGTTTTTGGTTCCCAAAGTGGGATGGCAATTAACAAATTGTGGACTGGATGATACATTCTCACAACAATGATTTTTATAATTGTATTGTGTGAAATGTAAGAAAAAGGATTTGTATAGTTTATAGATATGGAACTTATATATGTTTGCATTTTATTGGATATGATAGGGTTATATATACTTGTATCTGGTGGGACTCCATTTTGCACCCTGAGGAAGGACCTTTTAGCTCAGAAACGCGTTGGTGGTGAATTAATTTGGACTCTTTTTATGCACACTTGTGGTATTTCAATCTCCCACAATTCTCTTGATCCAACTCAGTCAGGGTGAGAAGGTGATAGTTTGTTCAGTGGTCTCCAATATCATTGAGGTCTTTTTTTATATAATGTTTTTTATATATTTGGAATAAAACACGTTTGGAACTTTTTATCTTTTGCGGACTGTGGATTAAAATTACCCTTGGAGACATAATTGTATCTGTGGTGGTTATAATATGTATCTGCATGTGACGGCTAACCATACCCTGATTTGATGATGAAAGAAACCTTTTGAAGAACGTTTTTACCTGTTCCTAGGTGAGTTTTTACCTAAGAGGGATCTGCATTGATTTTGGATTCTGCATTGATTCTAGTAAGAGGACCCAAAAACATCAAGAGTATTAGGGTACAGGAGGATTTATACACCTCTTCTGAGGGACAAAGCCTGGTGGATCACTCAATTTTCTATTTTTAACATCTTAACAGTGTCAACATGATTAATGTCAAGATCTTAGATTATTTCATGCATGTACTAAGTATTCCTTGTACCTTACCTTCTGTTCTGCATGGATTTCAGGATTTCTCTTAGTCTTGCAAGCTCCATGCAGACTTCAGTTTCTAAGCTGCAGCATGTGTCTGTGTTACCCTCTCTTGATTAAGCCACCTGTGTAGGTTTTCCTTGTGTGAGTAATCAGCATGATCTTGTGTACAGCTTCTGGTATCTCTGTTCTTTGTGTTCACAAGAAGTTCCAGCAGCTATGTTTCCTGGTCAGCTGATCAGGCTATTCACCAGTAAGAGTGCTGGTTACCCTCAGCTGACTCCTTCCACCAATGGCAGCCTACCTAAGGGTATAAAGAAAATCTCCAGGACGGGGCCGGTGCAACTAGTCACATAGTTAGTGTGACAAGTGAACCTGTTTCGCTTTTTCCATGTGGTGCTATCAGGCACAGCATATCCTCAGCTGGAAACTGGTCCGGTCCTGCATATCCTCAGCCAGTAACCAGTCTGATCCTGCATATCCTCAGCTGGTAACCAGTCCATTCCTGCATATCCTCAGCTGGTAACCAGTCTGGTCCTGCATATCCTCAGCTGGTAACCAGTCTGGTCTTGCATATCCTCAGCCGGTAATCAGTCAGGTCTAGTTGTATTTCTCAGCCAGTAGACAGTCTGGTCCAGCAGCATCACTTTAGCCGGTAGTCAGTCTGATCCAGCTGTATTCCTCAGCTGGTAGTCAGTCCAGTCCAGCAGCATCTCTTCATCTGGTGGTCAGTCCGGTCCAGCAGCATCTCTTCCGCAGGGCTGGTTCTGGCGCTCTGTGCGCCCCGGGCGGCAATAGGAGGCGTGGCTTCGTACAGGGGGCATGGTCATTTACGCCCCCTGTACAGACTGAAATGATGTGCGGTGCGCGATGACGTCATCGCGCACCGCACAGTAAAGGACCTCTCCACGAATGGAAACTAGATGCGTACGCGTCTAGTTTCCCCTCACAGCGGCAGCGGGGGGCAGCGGCCAGCGGCAGCAGGGGGGCAGCAGGGGGCACACAGCAGCAGCGGATCTTGCCCTGGTGCGGCGCCCTCTGGATGGCGCCCTGCGCCCTCTGGAAGGCGGCGCCCGTGGCAAGATCCGCTACTGCTCTTCAGCCAGTAGCCAGTCTGGTCCAGCTGCATTCCTCAGCTGGTAGTCAGTCCAGTCCAGCAGCATCTCTTCATCTGGTAGCCAGTCTGGTCCAGCTGTATTCCTCAGCCATAATCAGTCCGATTCAGCTTTCTTCAGCCAGTAACCAGTCCGGTACATTACCACTGCATGGTTCATAACCTTGAACTCGTATCAAAGGCAGTTCTCACTGTTACCCAAATCCCATGCAAATGAGCTATAATCAGCCTCCGCGACTCAAGCTCCAAGCCTCAGACTCCGGACATCGGTCATAATCTGAACCAGGTAACCTTGTGCATAAAACCATGACAATGTTGATAAATATGCTTAATCCTTCACACCCACAGCAGCAGCTGTGAGTCAGATATGTGTCAGTGCTTTCAGAGACTTGAAGCAATCAGAGTGAATCAACTGACAGCTGCACTCATGATTTTCTCATCTCAGCTGCTATCTGTCCTCACTACAGGACAAATAAATATGTGGGGGTATATGGTCCAGGGGAGGGGTGGACAGAAGAAATTGGTTACTACTAGTTGAGAGGTAGGAAAGAATAAATGCTTTAGGCTGGAGATAAATATGTTACATGGAATTTGGTGGGAATAAGAAATGTATTACAGAGGTGCAGGGGCATAAATTCACACCAAGAGCACAGAGGCAAAACAGTTGTTGGTGCCCACTCTCCCCCATTGCTGTTTGCGTTTACTATCAACATCCAAATCCCAGCAGCACTCAGCTCAGGCACACACTCCCCTTAACCCAGAATCACTACCAATACTCCAGCACACAAACACAACCGGTTGCTAATCAAGGTTTTCTGTTCTTGCTATTTGCTGCCCCCACAGCAATAGCAAAGGCAGCAGGTCTCACATGTTTGAGGGGAAAGAGCCGACAAAGAAAAGAGGGATTATGAACTCCATATTATGCCCTGCCCATTTTTACGCACATAGGTACGATTTTCTTGCTGGAGATATGCCCTTAGGTTGGGGATGAACTCCATGGTGGGGGCCTGTGAGAGTGAGGACCATGGCATATGCTTATTCATGCCCTGGGATGCCCACTTTAGGGCTGGAGCCCGGAGGTGTCAGCTTTCCATTGTCTCCTGTATTGACTCCCCTGCAGAGGTGTGGGGAGCCCATATACAGTATCCAAATTGTCCTAAAAATGATCCATATGTAGCTCCACTTCTCCACTTTAAGCAGAAAATTTGCTAAGTACCAGTTCTGCATGTCACACATTGCATACAGAGCCAAACTGATCGATTATCAAACCATGCTATAAACTCAAACTGCATGCACTAAGTTATAGCTTGCATACTACTAAACTGCATGTGATTTGCCAAACCTCATGATAATAGCAGATGCAATTTGCAAATGTAAAGTGGCCTGTGACTGGCCAGGTCTGCAGCTGCAGCACTCACTATTGGATTGTGCTCACTAAATGAATGACACGTCTTATCCAGAGCTGTGTGAGGGATAAGTTGTGTCGGGGAAGAGCTGTGTGAGGGACGAGATGTGTCGGGGAGAAGAGCTGCATGAGGGATAAGATGTGTCAGAGAAGAGCTGCATGAGGGATAAGATGTGTCGGGGAAGAGCTGCATGAGGGATAAGATGTGTCATGGGGAAGAGCTGCATGAGGGATAAGATGTGTCAGAGAAGAGCTGCATGAGGGATAAGATGTGTCAGAGAAGAGCTGCATGAGGGATAAGATGTGTCAGAGAAGAGCTGCATGAGGGATAAGATGTGTCAGAGAAGAGCTGCATGAGGGATAAGATGTGTCGGGGAAGAGCTGTGTGAGGGATAAAATGTGTCAGGGGGAAGAGCTCTGTGAGGGATAAGATGTGTCGGGGAAGAGCTGTGTGAGGGATAAGATGTGTCGGGGAAGAGCTGTGTGAGGGATAAGATGTGTCAGGGGGAAGAGCTGCATGAGGGGTGAGATCTGTCAGGGGGAAGAGCTGTGTGAGGGATAAGATGTGTCGGGGAAGAGCTGTGTGAGGGATAAGATGTGTCGGGGAAGAGCTGTGTGAGGGATAAGATGTGTCAGGGGGAAGAGCTGTGTGAGGGATAAGATGTGTCAGGGGAAGAGCTGCCTGAGGGATGAGATATGTCAGGGGGAAGAGTTACATGAGGGGTAAGCTGTGTCAGGGGGAAGAGCTGTGTGAGTGATAAGATGTGTCAGGGGGACGAGCTGAGTGAGGGGTAAGCTGTGTCAGGGAGAAGAGCTGTGTGAGGGATAAGATGTGTCAGGGGAAGTGCTGCCTGAGGGATGAGATATGTCAGGGGAAGAGCTACGAGAGGGTTAAGCTGTGTCAGTGGGTAGAGCTGTGTGAGGGATGAGATATGTCAGGAGGAAGAGTTACATGAGGGGTAAGCTGTGTCAGAGGGAAGAGTTGTGTGAAGGATAAGATGTGTCAGGGGGAAGTGCTGCGTGATGGGTGAGATGTGTCAGGGCGAAGAACTGCGTGAGGGGTAAGCTGTGTCAGGGGGAAGGGTTGCATGAGGGATAAGATGTGTCAGGGGGAAGAGCTGTGTGAGGGGTGAGATGTGCCATGGGGAAGAGCTGTGTGAGGGGTGAGATGTGTCAGGGGCAGGGGTTAAAGTGAGCCGGAACGGGGCGGAACTGCGTTCCGTCAGTTCCACCAGGAGAAGGAACGCAGTTCCGCCTCCCCGGGCTCACCTAACCCGATGTCCCGGGCGGCGCTGCAGGGAGATGCCGGGCGCCCGCTGAGATCGCGTTACCAGCGGGCGCCCGTCTCCCTCTCCGCAGCGGCAGCCGGAGCTCAGTACTGAGCTCCGGCTTCCGGCTCTGTCAGTGCGCGCTATGGGAGAGACGTCATGACGTCTCTCCCATAGTGCCGAGGAGCAGGCGGCGAGAGAGGACTGCGGCGGGAGCGGGGCTTGGTAAGTATGGTGCTCCCCCCCCCCTCCCTCCTATATGTGTACCACTAGCGGCGTTTCTACTGGGGGCTAGTTACTGGGGGGCTTTTACTACTGGGGGGCTTTACTACTGGGGCAAACTACAGAGGGGCAAAACTACTGGGGGGCTTTACTACTGGGGCAAACTACAGAGGGGCAAACTACTGGGGGGCTTTACTACTGGGGCAAACTACAGAGGGGCAAACTACTGGGGGGCTTTAGTACTGGGGGCAAACTACTGGGGGGCTTTACTGCTGGGGCAAACTACAAGGGGCAAACTACTGGGGGCATTACTACAAGGGGGCAAGCTACAAAGGGGCAAACTACTGGCAGCATTACTACTGGGGGCTAAACTACAAGGGGGCATAATTACAGGAGCTAAACTACTGGGGGTATAACTACAAGGGGGCAAAGTACTGGGGACATTACCAACTTTGGCAAACTACATGGGGGCTAAACAACTGGGGGCACAACTGCAGGGGGCATTACCACTGGGGGATAAACTACATGGGGCAAACTACATGAGGGCAAAGCTACTGGGGGCATTACCACTCAGAGGCTAAACTAAAGGGGGGGGGGAGTAAATTGCTGGGGTCATAACTGCAGGGGCATTACCAGTATGGGCATGACTACTGGGGCTAAACTACAGGGGCTAAACGACTAGGGGCAATACTACACAGGGGCATTACCATTAAGGGCATTACTGATGGGGTGCACAGCTAATGAGGGCATTGTAAAGGGGGCACTTCATAAGGGGCACTACTGTTGGGGGCATTGCATAAGGGGCACTACTACTGTGGGCATTGTATAAGGGGTGCTACTGCTGGGGGCATTACTGTATAGGCCGACAAAGAAGCTGCGTTCCCGGTCCGCCCTCCGTCGCTCCACCCCTACCATCGCCGCCGCACTGGAAGCCCAGGTTCCAGACTCCCAGCTGCAGCGGATCTGGGACCAGGCCGGCTTTATTATCCCTGCCGCTGCATCGAGCTCCTGTGACCGCGGCGCTACTAGTTCAAATCTGTTGCTGATTAGCTGCCGGTCCGCAGCAGTTTTGAAATATTAGCGCCGTGGTCACAGGAGCTCGATGCGGCGGCAGGAATAAAGCCAGCCTGGTTCCAGATCCACTGCAGCCTCTTCTGCCGCCCCGTCCTCGGACTTCTGCGCACCCACAGCCTCCTCCTCCGCACTATCTCCGAGGCCCACAGCCTCCTCCACGTCACGCCTACCACAGCCTACTCATCCACAGCACCGCAGACCACCGCCGCTGCTAAACAGGTAATCTAACCTGCTGCCTTTCTCTCTCCCTAGTCCCTACTGTATTCCCTTGCTGTCACTTTCCATGTCCCTGCTGTCACTTTCCATGTCCCTGCTGTCACTCTCCCTGTCACTCTATAATGTGAATTTCGGCTCATACCGTGTGCTATAATGTGAATTTCGGCTCATACCGTGTGCTATAATGTGAATTTCGGCTCATACTGTGTGGTGTAATGTGAATTTCGGCGCATACCGTGTACTATAATGTGAATTTCGGCTCATACTGTGTGGTGTAATGTGAATTTCGGCTCATACCGTGTGGTGTAATGTGAATTTGGCTCATACTGTGTGGTGTAATGTGAATTTGGCTCATACTGTGTGGTGTAATATGAATGTGGCTCATACTGTGTGGTATAAATGTGAATTTCGGCTCATACTGTGAGGTATAATGTGAAAGGGGTCCTACTATTGTGGTGCATAATGTGTATAAGGGGTATATGGTGTGGTAAACTACACTGAAGGGCACGCCCCCTTTTGCGTGGCCACGCCCCCCTTGTCAGGAGTGCGCGCGCCTTCGGCGTGCACATAATTGCACCCTTCACTTTTCCATACCCCCACTTCAAAATTTCCACTTGGGTACTACTACTGTGGGCATTATTACTATTGTGTGACCACGCCCCTTTCTTTTTGAGGCCACCCCCCCTTTTTGCTGCGCGCGCCTAAGGCGCGCGCAATACCTTTATTACATGGGCACTGTGGGGAGGGGGGGGAGTTTCACCACCTCTCTAGGACCACTTTAAGCACTGGTCAGGGGGAAGAACTGCGTGAGGGGTAAGCTGTGTCAGGGGGAAGAGTTGCATGAGGGATAAGATGTATCAGGGGGAAGAGCTGTGTGAGGGGTAAGCTGTGTCAGGGGGAAGAGTTGCATGAGGGATAAGATGTATCAGGGGGAAGAGCTGTGTGAGGGATAAGATGTGTCAGGGGGAAGAGCTGTGTGAGGGGTGAGATGTGTCAGGGGGAAAAACTGCGTGAGGGGTGAGATGTGTCAGGGGGAAGAGCTACGTAAGGGGTAAGCTGTGTCAGCGGGTAGAGTTGCATGAGGGATAAGATATATCAGGGGGAAGAGCTGTGTGAGGGATAAGATGTGTCAGGGGGAAGAGCTGCGTGAGGGGTGAGATGTGTCAGGGCAAAGAACTGCGTGAGGGGTAAGCTGTGTCAGGGGGAAGAGTTGCATGAGGGATAAGATGTATCAGGGGGAAGAGCTGTGTGAGGGATAAGATGTGTCAGGGGAAAGAGCTGTGTGAGGGGTGAGATGTGTCGGGGGAAGAGCTGTGTGAGGGGTGAGATGTGTCAGGGGGAAGAGCTACGTAAGGGGTAAGCTGTGTCAGTGGGTAGAGTTGCATGAGGTACTGTATAAGATGTATCAGGGGGAAGAGCTGTGTGAGGGATAAGACGTGTGAGGGATAAGACGTGTCAGGATGAAGAGCTGTGTGAGAGATACGATTTGTCAGGGGGAAGACCTGTGTGAGGAATGAGATCTATGCAGGAAGTAGTTACCAGATGGACAGTGAATATGTTTATCTCGGAATGTACGTGCCAGTGCCAGCATGTTGTCAATATGCTACTTACAGCATGTTAACCAGAACAAGAGAATAACTTTAAACATACTGCCTACCCAGCATGTTTACTGGTGTAATGTCGATCCAGTTAGTATTCTTTAAGTCACTTTAACCTTGTTCACATACCAATGCCTGCATCCTGGGATTGACATAGTCAGGGTCGATCCCACTTACTCATCCCATTCAGGATTCTGCCCTTATTTTTGCATTCTAATGCCCTCCCACTTGCACTAATTGTAAAATAGTGCTAGACACGCCTAACAGGTGGTGCTAGCCATGCCCAATAGACTGTGCTAGACACACCTCCCCTGGCGGTGCATACCATAATAAAATGTGCTGCGCACTCCTATGTGTACACATGCTGGGTGTGTACCACTCTGCCAGCATCACTAGTTCTAGTATATTTTAAACAATGGTGTTGGAAAATGTTTCTAGGTTAAAAATGAATGTGAGCCTCCTATATAGGGGGAAGTTATATGATGCATGGAGAAGTGTGCTGGGAATGGGTTACAGTAGGCAAATTATTTATTTGGTTTGTGTTGTGCTTTGGGAGGTGTAGGTGTGTGAGTTTGATTATAGGATAATGGCGTGAGTAAGGAGTACGTGTGTTGTAACGGTTACCTTTACTTGAAAAGGTGTAATATTTTGCCCAGCACAATGGAACGCCTGCATTAACTCTATCAACATACTTAATATCCATACTTCATAAACTGTCAAACATATGGGGGCTTATGTAATAGGGTATGACGTCTGTGAAGCAGCATGATTTTGTTAATCTTGGGAGCAGATTTAAATAGGCAATAATTTAAATGACAAAACCAGGTGACACTTAAAATCTGCAGCCAAGATTGCCAAAATCTCGCTGCTTCACATAACCCGAACCCTAGTACATAAAGCCCATGTAGGTTATTAGGCTAATAGAAAGTAGCACTTACTATATATAGCAATCACATACCAATCATCAGCTGCAGCACCAAATGATTGATTTCTTTATTATAATAATATAAAAAAGTCAGGGTAGCAAGGAATCTCTGCATGGGTCTTATTCAGTAGCAGATCTTGCTATGGGCAAGCAGGATTTTTGCCCGGGCACCGCCTTCATTAGTGCGCCGAAACCATCCAGAGGGCACTACCGCAGTGGCAAGATCTGCTACTGGTGCCGCCTGGACCCGGTGTTGTTTAGATGCCCGGTGCTGTGCTGTGCGTGATGAAGTCATCGCACACACCGCACTGCATTGTGGGAGCGGCACATAGACGCTAGAGGTCATAATTGACCCCTAGTGTCTATGCGGTGCTATGGGAGAGACGTCATGACGTCTCTCCCATAGATCTGAGGAGTGGTGCCGGCGGGTGGAGACGGAGGGCAGCAGCGGTCAGGAAGCAGGAGCGGGGATTGTAAGTATTAATTTATTTTTATTTTTTATTTTTTTATAAACGGCGCAACTAGGGGGCACAACTCTACAGGGGGCACAGTACTGGGGGCCAGGGCCGGCTCCAGGCATGTTCGAGTCGAGCGCCCGCGCAGGGCGCCACTCTTAAAGGGCGCCGCACGCTGGCGCCGACATGTTGGAGCTTGGAGCCGGCCCTGTCCTAGCCCTGCGCGCGCCGCGCTGTTCGGCGCTGGCGTCTGATGTAAGACACTGGCGCCGCACAGCGCGCACAGATCACTAGGGCACAGGCGCCGCACAGCGCGCCTGCCTGCAGCTGCATTCCCCCTCCCTCATCGCCGGCGCCCGGCACATCAGGTACTCAGGGGACATATGTGGCACAGTGGGGGCATTAATGTTTCTGTCACTGTGGGGGCATATCTGGCACTGGGGGCATTTAATGTATCTGGCACTGTGGGGGCATATCTGGCACTGGGGGCATTAAGGTATCTCTCACTGTGGGGGCATATCTGGCACTGGGGGCATTAAGGTATCTGGCACTGTGGGGGCATATCTGGCACTGGGGGCATTAATGTATCTATCACTGTGGGGGCATATCTGGCACTGGGGGTATTAATGTATCTGGCACTGTGGGGGAATATCTGGCACTGGGGGCATTAATGTATCTGGCACTGTGGGGGCATATCTGGCACTGGGGGCATTAATGTATCTGGCACTGTGGGGGCATATCTGGCACTGGGGGCATTAATGTATCTATCACTGTGGGGGCATATCTGGCACTGGGGGCATTAATGTATCTGGCACTGTGGGGGCATATCTGGCACTGGGGGCATTAATGTATCTATCACTGTGGAGGCATATCTGGCACTGGGGGCATTAATGTATCTATCACTGTGGGGGCATATCTGGCACTGGGGGCATTAATGTATCTGGCACTGTGGGGGAATATCTGGCACTGGGCAATAATGTATCTGGCACTGTGGGGGGCATTAATGTATCTGGCACTGTGGGGGGGCATTAATGTATCTGGCACTGTGGGGGGCATTAATGTATTAGGCACTGTGGTGGGCATTAATGTATCTGGCACTGCGGGGGCATATCTGGCACTGTGGGGGCATTAATGTATCTGACACTGTGGGGGGCAATAATGTATCTGGCACTGTGTGGGCACTTATGCATCTGGCACTGGGGCATTTATGTATCTGGCACTGAGGGCATTTATGTATCTGGCCCTGTGGGGGCATATCTGGCACTGTGGGGGCATTTTTATATCTGGCACTGTGGGGGCACTTATGTATCTGGCACTGTGGGGACACTTATGTATATGGCGCTGTGTGGGCACTTATGTATCTGGCACTGTGGGGGCACTTATGTATCTGGCACTGTGTGGGCACTTATGTATCTGGCACTGTGGGGACATTTATGTATCTGGCACTGTGGGGGCATTTATGCATCTGGCACTGTGGGGGCATTTATGTATCTGGCACTGTGGGGGGCATATCTGCACTGTGGGGGCATTTATGTATCTGGCACTTTGGGGGCATTTATGTATCTGAACTGTGGGTGCATATCTGGCACTGTGTGGCCATTTATGTAGCTGGCACTGCTGGGGGGCATGTCACGTGTAGCTGGCACTGCTGGGGGGGCGGGGGCATGTCACGTGTAGCTGGCACTGCTGGGGAGCATGTCACGTGTAGCTGGCTCTGCTGGGGGGCATGTCACGTGTAGCTGGCACTGCTGGGGGGCATGTCATGTAGTGTTCCCGCTAGGCGTCTGTGGCTAGGCAATGTGTCTCAGTGCTCTCCCTGGTGCAATGTGTCTCAGTGCTGTGCCTGGCGCAAAGTGTATAGGAGGTTCTACCTGGTGCAGTGTGTATTAGCTGCACTACTGTGTGGTGTAATGCAAATTGCCACTATTATGTGGCCACGTACCTTCCCCACGAAGTAACTCCCCTTAATTTTTGCTGCGCGCCTTCGGCGCGCACTGTCCATGCTTTAGCATATAGGTATGGGAACAACAAGCAGTATGTACATAATTTTGACATCCTAACTTAAAAATGTGCCCTCCCTGTGATCAGCACCATGCCCTAAAAAGTGAACAGTATCATGTGTAGCTGGCACTGCTGGGGGGCATGTCATGTGTAGCTGGCACTGCTGCGGGGCATGTCATGTCTAGCTGGCACTGATGCGGGGCATGTCATGTCTAGCTGGCACTGCTGCGGGGCATGTCATGTCTATCTGGCACTGCACATTATGTGTATCTGGCACTATACTGGAGACATTGTGTGTAAGGAACACTACTGTGGCTATGTGTAAGGCTGCTAATTGTGTGAAAATATATTTATAGTTTGATGATATGAAGTTACGAGGCCACGCCCACTTTTCCAGAGGTCACGCCCACTTTTCCGGGAGAGCGCGCGCCGGAAGCGCGCGCATGGGGGGGAAGGGCGCTTTTACATTTTCTCGCTCAGGGTGCTAGTAGGCCTGGAGGCGGCCCTGCTGGGGGCAATACTACAGGGGGCACAACTCTATAGGGGGCACAGTACTGGGGCGAAACTACTAGGGGCCCAGTACTAGGGGCAATACTACTGTGGGCACAGCTACAGGGGGCATAACTGACTACGCCTCTTCTCCATGAAGCCACGCCCCTATTTTTTCGCCCGGGGCGCCGCAAGGTCTAGATCCGGCCCTGGTTTCATTACAAAAGGGCCTGATTTTGAATTGCATGCAAATGGTCAATGTTTTTAAACTGCACAGGCATCTAAGCTGTTAAAATGTCACACAGAACACGTGTCCCACAGTGTGTACATACAGAGATGCAATTGCAACCATCTCAAAAATGTATTGGAAATGTACAGGCCGTTCCTGGGCGGTGATTGGGAGGTGGTTATTGCAACATGGAGATGGACCATATTATAGCTGTATTATGGGAGTGTTGTAGGCATGTAACATAACTGGTTCAAACTCAGATGCTTAATCACTTACATTAGAGCCCGTACTCTAATGGAGTATGGCGGTCTTTCAGATGTGGTTGGAGTTGCTATCACGGCTGCTTACTTGGAAGCAGCAATGATAGCGCTGTATGGTAACGCAGGAGGAGGCGTCTATTATAATGATGTCTCCTACTGTAGTAGCTATCCGATCTGCATCTTAGGATGCAGCATCGGATCTCTCTCCAACCATTGGGCAAATTGCACACAAGCCACCCGTCGCAGAGGCCAGGAAAGCTACTTCTTACGAAGGAGATCCCTGGCCTGTTTCATCCCCTAAACGGTGGCGACTCACCTCCATTTTCATAAATGGAGGCCATCGCAAACCCCTCCCCACCCCCCCAGATGGCAGCAGACTGTCAATCATTGACAGTCTGCTGCCACTCTGCCTCCTGTGTCGCAGGATCTGCTACCGCAGAATGGGTCCTGTGCATGCATGCGCAAAGCTGCCTGAACCATTGCTGAATTGTATAATGCTATATGCTTAAACACTTTGGTATTTGGAACCATACCCTGGAGTGCAATTTTATATATAAAATGAGGAAAAAAACACAGTTATAGGGTGGCCAGACAGAGAGGTTATCATTAAGAATTTAGTAGAAAAAAATAATACCTAAAATCTGACAAACTCTCTGCACCATAGCCAGACTAAAGGTGGAGTTGGACGCAGGGGATACTGTACCTCGGGCCCCCCTTTGTCAGGGGGCCCCTCGGCCTGACCACACATCACTAGCTTTCCTTCTTGTGCAGCAAAACCAGGCAGCCAGAACATGACAAGGACAGTATGCAGTGAAGGTAGAGACACAGGAGCATCAGGTTTTATGACCTACCGATGGATCTTCCTGACCAGAGGAGAGATAGGAAGGAGGAGAGAGCTGTAAGTGACCAAGGGATCCCAGCATCTCCTCCTCTTTTGTGTTGAAATACCTTCCTTATCAATTAACTAGTTCAATACAGGTGACACCAATCATATATTAAGAGGGAAGTCCTGGAGCAGAGCATTTTGTCCCTCCGGGAATAGGTCATGAAGGGGAGGTATGCAGAATCTAATATACACCCCCAACTCTCTTCCCCAGGGCCCCCTTGTCTCAATTCATCATACTCCACCTGCAAATACTTTATCAGCATGCAAGAGAGGGGGCATTTTAAAACATAGGGGTCTATTCATGAAGCAGTGAAAAGTGTAGAGACGTGAACCAGTGGAGAAGTTGCCCATGGCAACAAATCAGCATTGAAGTAACATTTATAATTTGCATACAATACAGTTGTACAGAGCAGCTGATAGGTTGCCATGGGCAACTTCTCAACTGGCTCATTTCTCCACTCTTTTCACTGCTTCATGAATAGACCCCATAGTTCTTTCCTTCCCCTTTCTGACAGACAAGACAGCTTACATATAGTGCTATTTTATAACCTGCACCATCATCGATTCCCTGATTTGTATTCTTTCCATTTGGAAAAATCTGTATTGTGAATTCAAATCAGGCAGTTTTTATTTATGTTTCTCTGACGTCCTAGTGGATGCTGGGGACTCCGTCAGGACCATGGGGAATAGTGGCTCCGCAGGAGACAGGGCACAAAAGTAAAAGCTTTAGGATCAGGTGGTGTGCACTGGCTCCTCCCCCTATGACCCTCCTCCAAGCCTCAGTTAGATTTTTGTGCCCGGCCGAGAAGGGTGCAATCTAGGTGGCTCTCCTAAAGAGCTGCTTAGAGTAAAAGTTTTGTTAGGTTTTTTATTTTCAGTGAGTCCTGCTGGCAACAGGCTCACTGCATCGAGGGACTTAGGGGAGAGAAGTGAACTCACCTGCGTGCAGGATGGATTGGCTTCTTAGGCTACTGGACACCATTAGCTCCAGAGGGAGTCGGAACACAGGTCTCACCCTGGGGTTCGTCCCGGAGCCGCGCCGCCGACCCCCTTGCAGAAGCCGAAAAGTGAAGAGGTCCAGAAACCGGCGGCAGAAGACTTTTCAGTCTTCATAAGGTAGCGCACAGCACTGCAGCTGTGCGCCATTGTTGTCAGCACACTTCATAGCAGCAGTCACTGAGGGTGCAGGGCGCTGGGGGGGGCGCCCTGGGCAGCAATGATAGTACCTTATTCTGGCTAAAAATACATCACATATAGCCCCTGGGGGCTATATGGATGTATTTAACCCCTGCCAGGTCTCAGAAAAACGGGAGAAGAAGCCCGCCGAAAAGGGGGCGGGGCCTATTCTCCTCAGCACACAGCGCCATTTTCCCTCACAGAAATGCTGGTGGGAAGGCTCCCAGGCTCTTCCCTGCACTGCACTACAGAAACAGGGTTAAAACAGAGAGGGGGGGCACTTATTTGGCGATATGACTATATATATTAAAATGCTATAAGGGAAAAACACTTATATAAAGGTTGTCCCTGTATAATTATAGCGTTTTTGGTGTGTGCTGGCAAACTCTCCCTCTGTCTCCCCAAAGGGCTAGTGGGGTCCTGTCCTCTATCAGAGCATTCCCTGTGTGTGTGCTGTGTGTCGGTACGTGTGTGTCGACATGTATGAGGACGATGTTGGTGAGGAGGCGGAGCAATTGCATGTAATGGTGATGTCACTCTCTAGGGAGTCGACACCGGAATGGATGGCTTATTTAAGGAATTACGTGATAATGTCAACACGCTGCAAGGTCGGTTGACGACATGAGACGGCCGGCAAACCAATTAGTACCTGTCTAGGCGTCTCAAACACTGTCAGGGGCGTTAAAACGTCCTTTTACCTCAGTCGGTCGACACAGACACAGACACGGACACTGACTCCAGTGTCGACGGTGAAGAAACAAACGTATTTTCCTTTAGGGCCACACGTTACTTGTTAAGGGCAATGAAGGAGGTGTTACATATTTCTGATACTACATGTACCACAAAAAAGGGTATTATGTGGAGTGTGAAAAAACTACCTGTAGTTTTTCCTGAATCAGATAAATTAAATGAAGTGTGTGATGATGCGTGGGTTTCCCCCGATAGAAAATTATTGGCGGTATACCCTTTCCCGCCAGAAGTTATGGCGCGTTGGGAAACACCCCTTAGGGTGGATAAGGCGCTCACACGCTTATCAAAACAAGTGGCGGTACCGTCTCCAGATAGGGCCGCACTCAAGGAGCCAGCTGATAGGAGGCTGGAAAATATCCTAAAAAGTATATACACACATACTGGTGTTATACTGCGACCAGCGATCGCCTCAGCCTGGATGTGC
Organism: Pseudophryne corroboree; assembly: GCF_028390025.1. Classification (NCBI taxonomy): domain Eukaryota; kingdom Metazoa; phylum Chordata; class Amphibia; order Anura; family Myobatrachidae; genus Pseudophryne; species Pseudophryne corroboree. Next base: position 447,411,999 of record NC_086447.1, read on the forward strand.
AGCGCTGGGGTGGCTTGGTCGGATTCCCTGACTGAAAATATTGATACCCTTGACAGGGACAGTATTTTATTGACTATAGAGCATTTAAAGGATGCATTTCTATATATGCGAGATGCACAGAGGGATATTTGCACTCTGGCATCAAGAGTAAGTGCGATGTCCATATCTGCCAGAAGTTGTTTATGGACACGACAGTGGTCAGGTGATGCAGATTCCAAACGGCACATGGAAGTATTGCCGTATAAAGGAGAAAAAGACAACGTCTTTTCAGCCTCAGTCCTTTCGTCCCCATAAGGGCAAGCGGGCAAAAGGCCAGTCATATCTGCCATGGGATAGAGGAAAGGGAAGAAGACTGCAGCAGGCAGCCCATTCCCAGAAACAGAAGCCCTCCACCGCTTCTGCCAAGTCCTCAGCATGACGCTGGGGCCGTACAAGCGGACTCAGGTGCGGTGGGGGGGGTCGTCTCAAGAGTTTCAGCACGCAGTGGGCTCACTCGCAAGTGGACCCCTGGATCCTACAAGTAGTATCCCAGGGGTACAGATTGGAAATTCGAGACGTCTCCCCCTCGCAGGTTCCTGAAGTCTGCTTTACCAACGTCTCCCTCCGACAGGGAGGCAGTAGTGGAAACAATTCACAAGCTGTATTCCCAGCAGGTGATAATCAAAGTACCCCTCCTACAACAAGGAAAGGGGTATTATTCCACACTATATTGTGGTACTGAAGCCAGACGGCTCGGTGAGACCTATTCTAAATCTGAAATAGTTGAACACTTACATACAAAGGTTCAAATCAAGATGGAGTCACTCAGAGCAGTGATAGCGAACCAGGAAGAAGGGGACTATATGGTGTCCCGGGACATCAGAGATGCTTACCTCCATGTCCCAATTTGCCCTTCTCACCAAGGGTACCTCAGGTTCGTGGTACAGAACTGTCACTATCAGTTTCAGACGCTGCCGGTTGGATTGTCCACGGCACCCCGGGTCCTTACCAAGGTAATGGCCGAAATGATGATTCTTCTTCAAAGAAAATGGACGATCTCCTGATAGGGGCAAGGTCCAGAGAACAGTTGGAGGTCGGAGTAGCACTATCTCAAGTAGTTCTACGACAGCACGGGTGGATTCTAAATATTCCAAAACCGCAGCTGTTTCCGACGACACGTCTGCTGTTCCTAGGGATGATTCTGGACACAGTCCAGAAAAAGGTGTTTCTCCCGGAGAAGAAAGCCAGGGAGTTATCCGAGCTAGTCAGGAACCTCCTAAAACCAGGAAAAGTGTCAGTGCATCATTGCACAAGGGTCCTGGGAAAAATGGTGGCTTCTTACGAAGCGATTCCATTCGGTAGATTTCACGCAAGAACTTTTCAGTGGGATCTGCTGGAAAAATGGTCCGGATCGCATCTTCAGATGCATCAGCGGATAACCCTGTCTCCAAGGACAAGGGTGTTTCTTCTGCGGTGGCTGCAGAGTGCTCATCTACTAAAGGGCCGCAGACTCGGCATTCAGGACTGGGTCCTGGTGACCACGGATGCCAGCCTGAGAGGCTGGGGAGCAGTCACACAGGGAAAAAATTTCCAGGGAGTGTGATCAAGTCTGGAGACTTCTCTCCACATAAATATACTGGAGCTAAGGGCAATTTACAATGTTCTAAGCTTAGCAAGACCTCTGCTTCAAGGTCAGCCGGTATTGATCCAGTGGGACAACATCACGGCAGTCGCCCACGTAAACAGGCAGGGCGGCACAAGAAGCAGGGGGGCAATGGCAGAAACTGCAAGGATTCTTCGCTGGGCGAAAAATCATGTGATAGCACTGTCAGCAGTGTTCATTCCGGGAGTGGACAACTGGGAAGCAGACTTCCTCAGCAGGCACGACCTCCACCCGGGAGAGTGGGGACTTCATCGGGAAGTATTCCACATGATTGTGAACCGTTGGGAAAGACCAAAGGTGGACATGATGGCGTCCCGCCTGAACAAAAAACTGGACAGGTATTGCGCCAGGTCAAGAGACCCTCAAGCAATATCTGTGGACGTTCTGGTAACACCGTGGGTGTACCAGTCGGTGTATGTGTTCCCTCCTCTGCTTCTCATAACCAAGGTACTGAGAATTATAAGACGTAGAGGAGTAAGAACTATACTCGTGGCTCCGGATTGGCCAAGAAGGACGTGGCACCCGGAACTTCAAGAAATGCTCACAGAGGACTCATGGCCTCTGCCGCTAAGAAGGGACTTGCTTCAGCAAGTACCAGGTCTGTTCCAAGACTTACCGCGGCTGCGTTTGACGGCATGGCGGTGGAACGCCAGATCCTAAGGGAAAAAGGCATTCCGGAAGAGGTCATTCCTACCCTGGTCAAAGCCAGGAAGGAGGTGACCGCAAAACATTATCACCACATGTGGCGAATATATGTTGCGTGGTGTGAGGCCAGGAAGGCCCCACGAAGAAATTTCAACTCGGTCGATTCCTGCATTTCCTGCAAACAGGAGTGTCTATGGGCCTCAAATTGGGGTCCATTAAGGTTCAAATTTCGGCCCTGTAAATTTTCTTCCAGAAAGAATTGGCTTCAGTTCCTGAAGTCCAGAAGTTTGTCAAGGGAGTATTGCATATACAACCCCCTTTTTGTGCCTCCAGTGGCACTGTGGGATCTCAACGTAGTTCTGGGATTCCTCAAATCACATTTTAAACCGCTCAAATCTGTGGATTTGAAATATCTCACATGGAAAGTGACCATGCTGTTGGCCCTGGCCTCGGCCAGGCGAGTGTCAGAATTGGCGGCTTTGTCTCACAAAAGCCATATCTGATTGCCCATTCGGACAGGGCAGAACTGCGGACTCGTCCCCAGTTTCTTCCTAAGGTGGTGTCAGCGTTTCACCTGAACCAGCTTATTGTGGTACCTGCGGCTACTAGGGACTTGGAGGACTCCAAGTTGCTAGATGTTGTCAGGGCCCTGAAAATATAGGTTTCCAGGACGGCTGGAGTCAGGAAAACTGACTCGCTGTTATCCTGTATGCACCCAACAAACTGGGTGCTCTTGTTTCTAAGCAGACGATTGCTCGTTGGATTTGTAGCACATTTCAACTTGCACATTCTGTGGCAGGCCTGCCACAGCCTAAATCTGTCAAGGCCCATTCCACAAGGAAGGTGGGCTCATCCTGGGCGGCTGCCCGAGGGGTCTCGGCATTACAACTCTGCCGAACAGCTACGTGGTCGGGGGAGAACACGTTTGTAAAATTCTACAAATTTGATACCCTGGCTAAAGAGGACCTGGAGTTCTCTCATTCGGTGCTGCAGAGTCATCCGCACTCTCCCGCCCGTTTGGGAGCTTTGGTATAATCCCCATGGTCCTGACGGAGTCCCCAGCATCCACTAGGACGTCAGAGAAAATAAGATTTTACTTACCGATAAATCTATTTCTCGTAGTCCGTAGTGGATGCTGGGCGCCCATCCCAAGTGCGGATTGTCTGCAATACTTGTACATAGTTATTGTTACAAAAATCGGGTTATTATTGTTGTGAGCCATTTTTTCAGAGGCTCCGCTGTTATCATGCTGTTAACTGGGTTCAGATCACAGGTTGTACAGTGTGATTGGTGTGGCTGGTAGGAGTCTTACCCGGGATTCAAAATCCTTCCTTGTTGTGTACGCTCGTCCGGGCACAGTATCCTAACTGAGGCTTGGAGGAGGGTCATAGGGGGAGGAGCCAGTGCACACCACCTGATCCTAAAGCTTTTACTTTTGTGCCCTGTCTCCTGCGGAGCCGCTATTCCCCATGGTCCTGACGGAGTCCCCAGCATCCACTACGGACTACGAGAAATAGATTTATCGGTAAGTAAAATCTTATTTTCCATATGCAGTTCGGTGTTTACTAAATCAAATGGGTTACCTCACACATAGAAAAGATAGTGAAATTGCACTTTAGTCAATTTTCCCCTACCAACCACTCTATCACTAAGAAAGGAACTAGTAGCATAAGGTTTACCTCATGAATTTCTATTTCTGAATGAATTTAAAATAAAAGTATTAAATTGAAAATAAATATTTAGACTTGGCATTCACTACAGGCTTGCTGTTTTAGCACATGTAGTGTAACAATCTGTGATTTTGACGTTCCACTTCCAATGTGATGACAGGCTTTTCCTCCAGTATTACTGGACTGTTGCAGAATGAATTTGCACGTAGGTGACAGTTCCAGTTTACGATTATTTTTTATTTATTTACTGTACAGTGTTTCCAATTATGAAGAAAATTATTATTATATTAATTATATTCAGGCAAATAAATAAGGAATGTTGCAGAATAAAAATGTAAAACATCATCATCATCATCATCATCATCATCATCATCATTTCTGACATAGAAAACATGATGGGCATATATTACTAGTTTCAGTATTTTGATGGTATTGTCATAATTCCTGAATAATTTAAAAACATTGGCCCTCATTCCGAGTTGATCGCTTGCTAGCTGCTTTTAGTGGCAGTGCAAACGCTAAGCCGCCGCCCTCTGGGAGCAGAAGAAGAAGAAGCTTAGCAGAAGTGCGAACGAAAGGTTAGCAGAACAGTGCAGAAATTTTATCAAGCAGTTTCTGAGTAGCTGCAGACTTACTCCTTCCTTGCGATCACTTCAGTCTATTTGGTTCCTGCTTTGACGTCACAAACACGCCCTACGTTCGACCAGCCACTCCCCCGTTTCCCCAGGCATGCCTGCGTTTTTACCTGACACGCCTGCCTTTTATAGCGCACTCCCGGAAAACGGCCAGTTACCACCCAGAAACACCCACTTCCTGTCAATCATTCAACGATCAGCAGTGCGATTGAAAAGCGTCGCTAGACCTTGTGTGAAACGGCATAATTTTTGTGAAAGTACGTCACGCGTGCGCACTGCAGCCCGTACGCATGCGCATAAATGCCTATTTTTTGCCTGATTGCTGCGCTGCGAACAACGGCAGCTAGCGATCAACTCGGAATGAACCCCGAAGTCTTAAAATTTGTGGTTGTTTAAATATAACATGGACTTTGAAGTAGAGATGAGCGGGTTCGGTTTCTCTGAAACCGAACCCGCACGAACTTCATGTTTTTTTCACGGGTCCGAGCAGACTCGGATCCTCCCGCCTTGCTCGGTTAACCCGAGCGCGCCCGAACGTCATCATGACGCTGTCGGATTCTCGCGAGACTCGGATTCTATATAAGGAGCCGCGCGTCGCCGCCATTTTCACACGTGCATTGAGATTGATAGGGAGAGGACGTGGCTGGCGTCCTCTCCATTAGAAATTAGATTAGAAGAGAGAGAGAGATTGTGCAGAGTCAGACAGAGTTTACCACAGTGACCAGTGCAGTTGTTGTTAGTTAACTTTTATTTATTTTAATATAATATATCCGTTCTCTGCTATATCCGTTCTCTGCCTGAAAAAAAACGATACACAGCAGCAGCCAGTCACACAGTGTGACTCAGTCTGTGTGCACTCAGCTCAGCCCAGTGTGCTGCACATCAATGTATAAAAGGCAAAGCTTATAATAATTGTGGGGGAGACTGGGGAGCACTGCAGGTTGTTATAGCAGGAGCCCCCAGGAGTACATAATATTATATTAATTTAAAATTAAACAGTGCACACTTTTGCTGCAGGAGTGCCACTGCCAGTGTGACTAGTGGTGACCAGTGCCTGACCACCAGTATAGTAGTATATTGTTGTATGTATTGTATACTATCTCTTTATCAACCAGTCTATATTAGCAGCAGACACAGTACAGTGCGGTAGTTCACGGCTGTGGCTACCTCTGTGTCGGCAGTCGGAACTCGGCAGGCAGTCCGTCCATCCATAATTGTATTACAATATATACCACCTAACCGTGGTATTTTTTTTTCTTTCTTTATACCGTCGTCATAGTGTCATACTAGTTGTTACGAGTATACTACTATCTCTTTATCAACCAGTGTACAGTGCGGTAGTTCACGGCTGTGGCTACCTCTGTGTCGGCAGTCGGCAGGCAGTCCGTCCATCCATAATTGTATTATTATTATAATATATACCACCTAACCGTGGTTTTTTTTTCATTCTTTATACCGTCATAGTGTCATACTAGTTGTTACGAGTATACTACTATCTCTTTATCAACCAGTGTACAGTGCGGTAGTTCACGGCTGTGGCTACCTCTGTGTCGGCAGTCGGCAGGCAGTCCGTCCATCCATAATTGTATTATTATTATAATATATACCACCTAACCGTGGTTTTTTTTTCATTCTTTATACCGTCGTCATAGTGTCATACTAGTTGTTACGAGTATACTACTATCTCTTTATCAACCAGTGTACAGTGCGGTAGTTCACGGCTGTGGCTACCTCTGTGTCGGCAGTCGGCAGGCAGTCCGTCCATCCATAATTGTATTATTATTATTATAATATATACCACCTAACCGTGGTTTTTTTTTCATTCTTTATACCGTCGTCATAGTGTCATACTAGTTGTTACGAGTATACTACTATCTCTTTATCAACCAGTGTACAGTGCGGTAGTTCACGGCTGTGGCTACCTCTGTGTCGGCAGTCGGCAGGCAGTCCGTCCATCCATAATTGTATTATTATTATAATATATACCACCTAACTGTGGTATTTTTTTTTCTTTCTTTATACCGTCGTCATAGTGTCATACTAGTTGTTACGAGTATACTACTATCTCTTTATCAACCAGTGTACAGTGCGGTAGTTCACGGCTGTGGCTACCTCTGTGTCGGCAGTCGGCAGGCAGTCCGTCCATCCATAATTGTATTATTATTATAATATATACCACCTAACCGTGGTTTTTTTTTCATTCTTTATACCGTCATAGTGTCATACTAGTTGTTACGAGTATACTACTATCTCTTTATCAACCAGTGTACAGTGCGGTAGTTCACGGCTGTGGCTACCTCTGTGTCGGCAGTCGGCAGGCAGTCCGTCCATCCATAATTGTATTATTATTATAATATATACCACCTAACCGTGGTTTTTTTTTCATTCTTTATACCGTCGTCATAGTGTCATACTAGTTGTTACGAGTATACTACTATCTCTTTATCAACCAGTGTACAGTGCGGTAGTTCACGGCTGTGGCTACCTCTGTGTCGGCAGTCGGCAGGCAGTCCGTCCATCCATAATTGTATTATTATTATAATATATACCACCTAACCGTGGTTTTTTTTTCATTCTTTATACCGTCGTCATAGTGTCATACTAGTTGTTACGAGTATACTACTATCTCTTTATCAACCAGTGTACAGTGCGGTAGTTCACGGCTGTGGCTACCTCTGTGTCGGCAGTCGGCAGGCAGTCCGTCCATCCATAATTGTATTATTATTATAATATATACCACCTAACTGTGGTATTTTTTTTTCTTTCTTTATACCGTCGTCATAGTGTCATACTAGTTGTTACGAGTATACTACTATCTCTTTATCAACCAGTGTACAGTGCGGTAGTTCACGGCTGTGGCTACCTCTGTGTCGGCAGTCGGCAGGCAGTCCGTCCATCCATAATTGTATTATTATTATAATATATACCACCTAACCGTGGTTTTTTTTTCATTCTTTATACCGTCGTCATAGTGTCATACTAGTTGTTACGAGTATACTACTATCTCTTTATCAACCAGTGTACAGTGCGGTAGTTCACGGCTGTGGCTACCTCTGTGTCGGCAGTCGGCAGGCAGTCCGTCCATCCATAATTGTATTATTATTATAATATATACCACCTAACCGTGGTTTTTTTTTCATTCTTTATACCGTCGTCATAGTGTCATACTAGTTGTTACGAGTATACTACTATCTCTTTATCAACCAGTGTACAGTGCGGTAGTTCACGGCTGTGGCTACCTCTGTGTCGGCAGTCGGCAGGCAGTCCGTCCATCCATAATTGTATTATTATTATAATATATACCACCTAACCGTGGTTTTTTTTTCATTCTTTATACCGTCGTCATAGTGTCATACTAGTTGTTACGAGTATACTACTATCTCTTTATCAACCAGTGTACAGTGCGGTAGTTCACGGCTGTGGCTACCTCTGTGTCGGCAGTCGGCAGGCAGTCCGTCCATCCATAATTGTATTATTATTATAATATATACCACCTAACCGTGGTTTTTTTATACCACCTAACCGTGGCAGTCCGTCCATAATTGTATACTAGTATCCAATCCATCCATCTCCATTGTTTACCTGAGGTGCCTTTTAGTTCTGCCTATAAAATATGGAGAACAAAAAAGTTGAGGTTCCAAAATTAGGGAAAGATCAAGATCCACTTCCACCTCGTGCTGAAGCTGCTGCCACTAGTCATGGCCGAGACGATGAAATGCCAGCAACGTCGTCTGCCAAGGCCGATGCCCAATGTCATAGTACAGAGCATGTCAAATCCAAAACACCAAATATCAGAAAAAAAAGGACTCCAAAACCTAAACTAAAATTGTCGGAGGAGAAGCGTAAACTTGCCAATATGCCATTTACCACACGGAGTGGCAAGGAACGGCTGAGGCCCTGGCCTATGTTCATGGCTAGTGGTTCAGCTTCACATGAGGATGGAAGCACTCAGCCTCTCGCTAGAAAAATGAAACGACTCAAGCTGGCAAAAGCACAGCAAAGAACTGTGCGTTCTTCGAAATCCCAAATCCACAAGGAGAGTCCAATTGTGTCGGTTGCGATGCCTGACCTTCCCAACACTGGATGTGAAGAGCATGCGCCTTCCACCATTTGCACGCCCCCTGCAAGTGCTGGAAGGAGCACCCGCAGTCCAGTTCCTGATAGTGAGATTGAAGATGTCAGTGTTGAAGTCCACCAGGATGAGGAGGATATGGGTGTTGCTGGCGCTGGGGAGGAAATTGACAAGGAGGATTCTGATGGTGAGGTGGTTTGTTTAAGTCAGGCACCCGGGGAGACACCTGTTGTCCGTGGGACGAATATGGCCGTTGACATGCCAGGTGAAAATACCAAAAAAATCAGCTCTTCGGTGTGGAGGTATTTCACCAGAAATGCGGACAACAGGTGTCAAGCCGTGTGTTCCCTTTGTCAAGCTGTAATAAGTAGGGGTAAGGACGTTAACCACCTCGGAACATCCTCCCTTATACGTCACCTGCAGCGCATTCATAATAAGTCAGTGACAAGTTCAAAAACTTTGGGTGACAGCGGAAGCACTCCACTGACCAGTAAATCCCTTCCTCTTGTAACCAAGCTCACGCAAACCACCCCACCAACTCCCTCAGTGTCAATTTCCTCCTTCCCCAGGAATGCCAATAGTCCTGCAGGCCATGTCACTGGCAATTCTGACGATTCCTCTCCTGCCTGGGATTCCTCCGATGCATCCTTGCGTGTAACGCCTACTGCTGCTGGCGCTGCTGTTGTTGCTGCTGGGAGTCGATGGTCATCCCAGAGAGGAAGTCGTAAGACCACTTTTACTACTTCCACCAAGCAATTGACTGTCCAACAGTCATTTGCGAGGAAGATTAAATATCACAGCAGTCATCCTACTGCAAAGCGGATAACTGAGGCCTTGACATCCTGGGTGGTGAGAAACGTGGTTCCGGTATCCATCATTACTGCAGAGCCAACTAAAGACTTGTTGGAGGTACTGTGTCCCCGGTACCAAATACCATCTAGGTTCCATTTCTCTAGGGTTGCGATACCGAAAATGTACACAGACCTCAGAAAAAGAGTCACCAGTGTCCTAAAAAATGCAGCTGTACCCAATGTCCACTTAACCACGGACATGTGGACAAGTGGAGCAGGGCAGGGTCAGGACTATATGACTGTGACAGCCCACTGGGTAGATGTATGGACTCCCGCCGCAAGAACAGCAGCGGCGGCACCAGTAGCAGCATCTCGCAAACGCCAACTCGTTCCTAGGCAGGCTACGCTTTGTATCACCGGTTTCCAGAATACGCACACAGCTGAAAACCTCTTACGGCAACTGAGGAAGATCATCGCGGAATGGCTTACCCCAATTGGACTCTCCTGTGGATTTGTGGCATCGGACAACGCCAGCAATATTGTGCGTGCATTACATCTGGGCAAATTCCAGCACGTCCCATGTTTTGCACATACCTTGAATTTGGTGGTGCAGAATTTTTTAAAAAACGACAGGGGCGTGCAAGAGATGCTGTCGGTGGCCAGAAAAATTGCGGGACACTTTCGGCGTACAGGCAGCACGTACAGAAGACTGGAGCACCACCAAAAACGCCTGAACCTGCCCTGCCATCATCTGAAGCAGGAGGTGGTAACGAGGTGGAATTCAACCCTCTATATGCTTCAGAGGTTGGAGGAGCAGCAAAAGGCCATTCAAGCCTATACAACTGACCACGATATAGGAGGTGGAATGCACCTGTCTCAAGCGCAGTGGAGAATGATTTCAACGTTGTGCAAGGTTCTGCAACCTTTTGAACTTGCCACACGTGAAGTCAGTTCAGACACTGCCAGCCTGAGTCAGGTCATTCCCCTCATCAGGCTTTTGCAGAAGAAGCTGGAGACATTGAAGGAGGAGCTAAGACAGAGCGATTCCGCTAGGCATGTGGGACTTGTGGATGGAGCCCTTAATTCGCTTAACAAGGATTCACGGGTGGTCAATCTGTTGAAATCAGAGCACTACATTTTGGCCACCGTGCTCGATCCTAGATTTAAAACCTACCTTGGATCTCTCTTTCCGGCGCACACAAGTCTGCTGGGTTTCAAAGACCTGCTGGTGAGAAAATTGTCAAGTCAAGCGGAACGCGACCTGTCAACATCTCCTCCTTCACATTCTCCCGCAACTGGGGCTGCGAGGAAAAGGCTCAGAATTCCGAGCCCACCCGCTGGCGGTGATGCAGGGCAGTCTGGAGCGACTGCTGATGCTGACATCTGGTCCGGACTGAAGGACCTGACAACCATTACGGACATGTCGTCTACTGTCACTGCATATGATTCTATCACCATTGATAGAATGGTGGAGGATTATATGAGTGACCGCATCCAAGTAGGCACGTCACACAGTCCGTACTTATACTGGCAGGAAAAAGAGGCAATTTGGAGGCCCTTGCACAAACTGGCTTTATTCTACCTAAGTTGCCCTCCCACAAGTGTGTACTCCGAAAGAGTGTTTAGTGCCGAGGTTACATCCAGAAAATGTGGAGAAGATGATGTTCATTAAAATGAATTATAATCAATTCCTCCGCGGAGACATTGACCAGCAGCAATTGCCTCCACAAAGTACACAGGGAGCTGACATGGTGGATTCCAGTGGGGACGAATTGATAATCTGTGAGGAGGGGGATGTACACGGTGATATATCGGAGGATGATGATGAGGTGGACATCTTGCCTCTGTAGAGCCAGTTTGTGCAAGGAGAGATTAATTGCTTCTTTTTTGGTGGGGGTCCAAACCAACCCGTCATTTCAGTCACAGTCGTGTGGCAGACCCTGTCACTGAAATGATGGGTTGGTTAAAGTGTGCATGTCCTGTTTTGTTTATACAACATAAGGGTGGGTGGGAAGGGCCCAAGGACAATTCCATCTTGCACCTCTTTTTTCTTTTATTTTTCTTTGCGTCATGTGCTGTTTGGGGAGGGTTTTTTGGAAGGGACATCCTGCGTGACACTGCAGTGCCACTCCTAGATGGGCCCGGTGTTTGTGTCGGCCACTAGGGTCGCTTATCTTTCTCACACAGTCAGCTACCTCATTGCGCCTCTTTTTTTCTTTGCGTCATGTGCTGTTTGGGGAGGGTTTTTTGGAAGGGACATCCTGCGTGACACTGCAGTGCCACTCCTAGATGGGCCCGGTGTTTGTGTCGGCCACTAGGGTCGCTTATCTTTCTCACACAGTCAGCTACCTCATTGCGCCTCTTTTTTTCTTTGCGTCATGTGCTGTTTGGGGAGGGTTTTTTGGAAGGGACATCCTGCGTGACACTGCAGTGCCACTCCTAGATGGGCCCGGTGTTTGTGTCGGCCACTAGGGTCGCTAATCTTACTCACACAGCTACCTCATTGCGCCTCTTTTTTTCTTTGCGTCATGTGCTGTTTGGGGAGGGTTTTTTGGAAGGGACATCCTGCGTGACACTGCAGTGCCACTCCTAGATGGGCCCGGTGTTTGTGTCGGCCACTAGGGTCGCTTATCTTTCTCACACAGTCAGCTACCTCATTGCGCCTCTTTTTTTCTTTGCGTCATGTGCTGTTTGGGGAGGGTTTTTTGGAAGGGACATCCTGCGTGACACTGCAGTGCCACTCCTAGATGGGCCCGGTGTTTGTGTCGGCCACTAGGGTCGCTTATCTTTCTCACACAGTCAGCTACCTCATTGCGCCTCTTTTTTTCTTTGCGTCATGTGCTGTTTGGGGAGGGTTTTTTGGAAGGGACATCCTGCGTGACACTGCAGTGCCACTCCTAGATGGGCCCGGTGTTTGTGTCGGCCACTAGGGTCGCTAATCTTACTCACACAGCTACCTCATTGCGCCTCTTTTTTTCTTTGCGTCATGTGCTGTTTGGGGAGGGTTTTTTGGAAGGGACATCCTGCGTGACACTGCAGTGCCACTCCTAGATGGGCCCGGTGTTTGTGTCGGCCACTAGGGTCGCTTATCTTACTCACACAGCGACCTCGGTGCAAATTTTAGGACTAAAAATAATATTGTGAGGTGTGATGTGTTCAGAATAGGCTGAAAATGAGTGTAAATTATGTTTTTTGAGGTTAATAATACTTTGGGATCAAAATTACCCCCAAATTCTATGATTTAAGCTGTTTTTTAGGGTTTTTTGAAAAAAACACCCGAATCCAAAACACACCCGAATCCGACAAAAAAAATTCGGTGAGGTTTTGCCAAAACGCGGTCGAACCCAAAACACGGCCGCGGAACCGAACCCAAAACCAAAACACAAAACCCGAAAAATTTCCGGCGCTCATCTCTACTTTGAAGTACTGCATGTTCTCCCTTAAACTCAGGATCAAAACCTACTTCTAATAATACTGTATTGTAGGTTAAAAAGAAAGCATCAGAAGCTAAAGGGAATATTCAGGTCACATATTCGCTATAGACTACAGTACATTGGCGTGTTAGGAAAGTGAAAGGCAAAGCATTTGCACCTGACCCAATAGGGTTCCCAGGCTAATACTGACTATTCAAAGATCCTTGAGCTAGAGTTCCTTAAAAACTTTGAGTTAAGGTAAGACAATCCTTGTTTAAAAGAGAATTGATATACAGTATTAACCTCAAAACGTCTTGGTTTTATTATAAACCATAACATAGTTTTAACATTAGTCTAAATTCTAAATCTGAACTGCTGCACCAGTCAATTTCAGTAACTCTAGACCTAATGTTAGCTTAAACCCAAGCCTAGCCTTGTACTGCTTTCTTGATGACCATTATACACCCTGCATTTGGGCTATAGTCACATGCTGTCCATCATGTTTTGCAAATAATATAATCTTTTCACTCGAACCATATTTCTATCTGCTAAAATAAGGACAGTTATGAAATTTTAACAGATTAACACTAGATTATTATTTGTAAACTAGTGTTTGCCTGCAACGTAGATATCTGTTATTGCTCAACAGAACACATTTTACAAAGACAGTAGTGGCATCTAACATTGTGATATATATTTTACACTGTACACAATGACCATAAAATTTCTTTGTAAACAATACTTGCAGTTTTTCCTTCAAGGACACAAAATTATGCTTGGGGCTACTAACTTGTGACCAAGCCAATTACAGCTGCCCATGAGAGAAGCAGCTGGTCCTGAGATCTATGCCTGCAGCCCTGAGCGGTTTTCGCGGTGTGCATTATATGTATATATTGTATTAATATATATTTATATACAAATAGTTATTTTGGGCTTGAGGAGCCTGCACAATTCACGCACTGAGTGTCAAGCATCTGGTTTTTCCTTATTGCTCCTCTTCCTGATGTCACATCGAGATCATACATTTCTCAGTTTCTTTTTATGTCACTAAGCTATACAATAGTGAAAACACAATCCACATTCATCCAGTAGATTCTGCGTGATTCCGGAACACACAGACAGACAGAAAAAAAGTCAGAAAAAACATTCTTCGTCTCCATAGTTCATAAACAGTCCCTAGAAGTATATTTCTCAAGAAAAAAAAATGCTACTGTACATACAGACACAACCCTTACAGTTGTACTATATTTATAGATAAAGTTCAAATTTTAATTTACATTTTTTTTTATAAAAGTATCTATTAAGATCAAGTTCAACTTTGTTCACCATTTATTAGTGCAGTTTATGGCTTTGGTGTTTTAAGATTTTGTTATACTCTGCTGCTGCTATATACTGTAGTGTAGTCTACATTTAACATGAATAGACCACCATTATTTAAAAAAACAGAGCTTAGAAAGACAATGAGGTATGAGCTGAAAAGAGGTTATAATTTATGACATGATAAAATATTCATACTGTATACAATACTTGTAAAATGTACATTCAAGCCAGACATGTTGCAAAATAGGACAAATAACTGTACATACTGTACATACATGTGCATGCTAATTCATTATACGCCAGATAGACTGGAATGGACTAATGCTCAACTTTTAACAGCTTCCAACAATTATTGATGTTATAGAAGACTAATGGGTAAAATGACAAAAAGACTGTGAGAGAACAGTTAGATATGATTTTGTGTAAGCAATAGAATAAATCTCAGTGTGTCTAACGTTTATTTAGAGGTTTCTTTATTGATATTGTAGAGTTTAGTCACTATTCATCTATTATTGTTCTGATGCCATATAGTACAACACAGTGTTAAGTTCACCTACTAGTTTGTATGGAAGGAGCGACAAGACTCCATAGCACAATGCATACAATAAAAACATGGAGACTAAATTAATCAAATCAATATTTAACTTGCTGACTAAATAAAACTGGTTACTCAGCTGTCCATAACTGAGATTACAATGTGCCCAGTAAGAGTCACCTATTAACACACTAGATCCCAAATACACAACATGAGGAGACAGGGGAAGGAATATTTGCTGCAGGAATATTCAGCACATGCATACACCAGTAAATGTACTGTACCTGTGACAGCGCAGCACCTGCGGCTACAGCCCCCCAGCGAGGTCAGCTCTGATCCGTCACCTGCTCCACAGGCAGCAGCAATGAGTCACATCTTGGATTTTAGACTTGTTGAATAAATAATCTGGAGTTGCTTGCTTAAACAATGATAACTATAAATCTATTAGATCCATCTTCCTATCATCCATGCATAAGGGGAAAGGAAAACACAGTAAGACTTCATAGTTTTTCCTTCCAGGAGAGCAAAGTATAATATCAGAAGCTATAAGAAGCAGCAGCAGCAGCAGCGCAGGGTTCAGTGCACAAAAGCTGGAGCTGAACTGAAGCAGGATGAAATACAGCCGGGTGATACGTTTGCAGCAGATTAAGCACAAATTGGCCACTAGGGGGCTGGAAGTACAGAATCATAATGATAAGGGCAAGGTGTCAGCAGGAGTCCTGGTGGAGGGAGGCTTGAGTTTGATCCTAGGTGTTCCTAAGGACAGGCATGACAGGAGAGTTTAGGATCTGGTGTAAAACTAGGCACTGGAAAAGGAAATCAGTATAAATATGGTACACATTCTGTTTGTGCATTATAAATACTGTAAGAGGAAATAGGTAAAGTTTACTCCCAATGTATCAGTCCTTGTCACAGTGCTTCACTGGTGTATCCAGTGCTCTTGTGTGGAGGTAGTGGTGCCCCTCCTTTGGGGGTAATCTTTGATTTTTCTAGCTAGTTCCAGAAACAGGAATGAATCAGTTAAATGAGGGGCGGCCAGACTTTTGGAGTCGGCGATCTACTTTGAAAGCTAAAAAGCTTTTGTGATCTACCTAGGAGGAATAATAGCGCGTGCCTACGGTGCGCGCGCAAAAAAGGGTGTGGTATAACAAAAAAGTGGGCGTGGTATAACAAAAAGTGGGCGTGGTATATAAAAAAAAGGGACATAGCCTTGCTGCACAGAGTGTAATGACTGTCTCGCACGAAATAACACATTGGCCCCCCACAGGTAAAAACCTCAAACACATATGCCCCCACAGTGCCAGATACACATATGCCCCCACAGTGCCATGTGCCCACAGTGCCAGATATGCACCCACCGTGCCAGATACAGATATGCCCCCACAGTGCCATGTGCCCACACTGCTAGATATGCCCCCACAGTGCCAGATTACAGATATGCCCCCACAGTACCATGTGCCCGCAGTGCCAGATATGCCCCCATAGTGCCAGATATGCCCCCATAGTGCCAGATATGCCCCCACAGTGCCAGATTACAGATATGCCCCCACAGTGCCATGTGCCCGCAGTGCCAGATATGCCCCCATAGTGCCAGATATGCCCCCACAGTGCCAGATATGCCCCCACAGTGCCAGATTACAGATATACCCCCACAGTGCCATGTGGCTGCAGTTCCAGATATGCCCCCAGTGCCAGATATGCCCCCACAGTGCCAGATATGCCCCCACAGTGCCAGATTACAGATATGCCCCCACAGTGCCATGTGCCCGCAGTGCCAGATATGCCCCCACAGTGCCAGATTACAGATATACCCCCACAGTGCCATGTGCCCGCAGTAACAGATATGCCCCCACAGTGCCAGATATGACCCCACAGTGCCACCTATGCCCCACATTGCCACATATGCCGCCACTGTGCCATGTGCCTGCAGTGCCAGATATGCCCCCACATTGCCAGATATGCCCCCATAGTGCTTACCGTGCTGTATGGAGAGCGCAGCGCGCGCTTCTCCTGCCTGCCGTCCTGCCCCTCAGTCTGCTCTCCGGCGGTGACGGCAGCGTGTATGGCTCAAATCAGGCGCCGGTTCGCGAGCTCTGATTGGCTAACGAACTGGCACCTGATTTGAGCTATACACTCCGCCGTCACTGCCGGAGACCAGACTGAGGGGCAGGACGGCAGGCAGGAGAGGTGCGGCTTCGGGTGGATGGGCAGCGGATCGCGATCGACTGGACGCATGTCCGCGATCGACCAGTCGATCGCGATCGACTGTTTGGCCACCCCTGAGTTAAATCATTTCAGGAACATATGAAATAAGCACACACACCACACACACACACACACACACACACACACACACACACACACACACACACACACACACACACACACACACGAGGAAAGGTAATATTTTCTGTGGAAAAAAATGACTGGGTGTATCTTTTGGTAAAATCTAGTTTATGCAGAACAGTCCCTGTTGCCACCTTCAAACACGTTGGGGGTAGGTGGGGACTGCGAGCAACATGCCGGACTCGTTCTGCACATGCGCAGAATGGGTCTTGCACATGTGCAGTTCCCCCACCATTAGGTTTAGGCAGGGGCCTGACTATACCTAATGGGTCCACATAGCAAACTTTAAAAAAAAAAACACACTGCACCGCAACCCAATTTGTGCCCCCCCCCCCCCCCCCCCCTTCCCAAACCGTTCTGCAAGCCAATGTGCCTCATCCTCCTGTGCAAGTTCATTCACCTCCTGTGCCCCCTGTATCTTTTCCTCTTTTGGCAGTGTACTGCATCTTCAGGCACATCTGCTGTCAGTGTACCGGCTGTCTCTGTCTCTCATCCTTGCTGATGCTGGGAGTAGTCAGGCTAAGCAATGCCACGCCTCCTCCCAGCATCAGTAAGGATGGAGAGATAAAGCCAGCAGTGACTATGACAGCAGATGTGCCTGAAGAGGAGAAGCCATAGAGAACAGAGGTGAGGTCAGTGTGACTGGCAGGCATGAGGAGGGCGAGGCCCGAAGATTGCCACACCACGTGCACCTACTGTTCCTACGCTTATGGGTTAAAGTACTATCCTGAATCAGGCCCAGAGTTCTTTTTGTAGTATAGACCTCTCTGTGTCTTTAAATGTTTCCTCTTAAATGGACTGGAGGACTGGTAGGATATTGTCTTCACTTGCTGGATCCTACAGCGAGACTCTCGTACCAAAAACACACAAAAAATGTCCAAACAGTCTCTTAATGTGTATATTCCAAATGTTTATTATAAAATATATACATAAAATATTGAATGGAAGTCCTTCCTGGACATACAAATCATGCAGTTTAATCCTCACTAGCGGGGGTCTTTGCCCCTCTTGCCATGTCCAGCAATTTCATATGACCGTGCTCTGTGTAATGCAAGTGTGCTGCCATATTGGATCCTATCAGGTGCTAAGTAGCAGTTTCTGTGATCAAAAAGTTGCCACTCAGAAATTGAGAAAAAAAGCTAATTGTAAAAATTGCGAATGCATCGCAATATGCGGGCTGATCGCAAAACCATACGCAATTACCGAAACATCGAAGATTTTTCCTATCTACACCTGGCAAGATCATCCACAATTATTGTGACAGAAGAGGCTGGAAGTGGTCATCGCTAACGTCAGGTGCCCTTCTTAAAAATGCCTGGGCATGTTTGCCTATTTTTCAGATACACCCAGCTTAATTGTGATCACAATCTGTACGCAATTTATGTGGCTGTCTTTGCTCACGCTGCGCATGCGCAGTTGTTCGAAGACACTGCCCAACAATAAAAATAAATACATTTGTTTGGTGTCTGGAATGTTAGTATTGATTTGGTTATATTGGGCGTGCTAATTCCAAATACGAAAACAGTTTTTCTGTATCAGCTATACTTTTTGCGCATGCCCAGGCTGTGGCACATCGCCATTCTAAGCAACCTTCAGTCATTCGTCCTAGTTGTCAGAAACTTTCTGGGCAAACACAAAGCTCAAAACTGTGCAACATGCTCATTAATTTCAGAGATCATGGATGTAATATGAGCATAAAAGTTCATTACTTACACAGTCACTTGGACCGTTTCCCAGAAAATTTGGGTGATATGAGCGAAGGGGATGCGGTCAAGATCCCGCCGGAACAGGATCACCGAATACCGGGATCCCGACCGGCACAATCCCGACATATTCTCCCTCTGTGGGTGTCCACACGCCTGCAGTGTGGCGAGCGAAGCGAGCCCGCAAGAGGCTGCATTGTGCTCGCCCCCCTGTCGGGATTGTACCGGTCGGGATCCCAGTGTCGGTATTCTGACCGCCGGGATCCCGTCCTGCGGGATCTCGTACTGATCCCCAGCGAAGAGCAAGGTGAAAGATTTCCACATGACATTAAAACAATGGAAGATCGCTACCAGGGAAGACGGGATATACATATGATTGCAGATTACAGCAAGAACTTAAAAAGAGATTGTCCAAACAAAATCCATTCAAGAATGTCCCACAAAGAAGCTTCCTAAACTAATTTTCTTTTCATTTATGGTTTCATTTTATTATTTTGAAGAAAAAGTGTTATTTGAGTCACTATAGTGTTACTGTAATGTTAGTATGCTTTATTGGTGTCACTAAAATATTCTTGAAAATATTTTTAGACTATGTTTTTTAATGTTTTGTGTTTTATTATGTGAATCATAGGCCTAATATGAAATAGGGTAACACAAATCAGATGATGTTTATATCTCAAAAATTAGAGCCGATAGGCGAAAATTAATGTTATATTTGAAATCAGCACATTCAATATACATAAAATCAGCTCAAAAATCCTCAGCACCAAAACACACGTTGGGCTGTGTAATCATCAGGATTGCGAATCGCAAATTTTGCAATCCTTACTGAATAAGGTCCGATGTCTGAACCAGTTCTGGGGCTATGATCACAGTGTGGGTTCCAGGTCTATGCAGCTTGCCAGTCCTGTGTTTTCCATTCCTGGTTTTCAGTTCCCGAGTTCTGAGTTTGATTCCAGTTCCAGGTTTACAGCATATTGGTCTGAGTTCCCATATCAAGGTTGTCCCAGCAGTGGGTTCCAATCCCATGGGCCTTGAATCAGGTTAGTTGGCTGAGTGCACCATGAGCGGTTCCAGATTTCCACATTCATTAAATCCAGTTCCATATCCAAGCTCCGGTCCTGTTCAAAGGTTCCAACCAAACCACTAATGTACTCTGGATGCCTATATCTGCTCCATGAGCAGAATCCCATGAAGACTCCATGTTTCACTTACACTGCAGGTAGACCCAAGGGTCCTGAGACAAATCATCACAATCACAAACCTGAACTTGTGACACTGTGTACTCTGCTTAATACTTGTAATTTGTCAAATGTTATGTGACTGTACTTTCCTGTGTTGTTAATGAACACAGCTTACATAAATCTTGTCATTAGAAAGCTGTATATTTCACAGTAGTGAGTACAATGCAGTAGAGTATTTATAATGTGTCCAGGGGGGCCCACACTGCATATGCTGCACCCACTTATTTGGTAATTACCTCTCTAGAACCTGGCAGTAGTGCTGCATAATCACCGGGGAAATGGCGCCATGGCCATTTTTTACAGAGCTTTGCACATGCACAGTATGGAAATCAGTGGTAAAATTGGCAAGTATAATTTTCCGGGAGGCATGCAGTAGACTCTAGCACAGCTTTAGAGTCTACTAGCACTCCACAGCTCACACACATGCTGCCTTCTAGAGAGGAAGGAGTCCAGACAAAGACATGGGCCCCCTCCTCCCTTAACATGCCCTTGGTCAGAGGCATTACCTAATGACACCTGGGGGTATATTTACAAAGATTCGTGTTTCGGCTGTTTTGAAGGGTGTTTGAACTCGAATGGTATCGGGTGCATTTTACTGCAACTTTTTGAATCCTGATACGATCATTCACTAAGCTGCCGAGTTTTGCACAATCGTTTTTTCCGATGTCGATGTGATTCGTAATATCAGGCAGTGTTTTACGGGAGTGATGAGTAAAACACTGCCTGACAAAACACGAGGAATCCCGGCCGGATCTGTGAGATCCATGCAGGGCTTCATTGTCTACCTTAAAAAGTTGATTAAAGTCTTTAAAAATCTGAAAAAAATTGCGTGGGGTCCCCCCTCCTAAGCACAACTAGCCTTGGGCTCTTTGTGCCGGTCCTGGTTGAAAAAATGTGGGGGGAAAAATGACAGGGGTTCCCCCATATTTAATCAACCAGCACCGGGCTCTGCGCCTGGTCCTGGTTCCAAAAATACGGGGCACAAAAAGCGTAGGGGTCCCCCGTATTTTTGAAACCAGCACCGGGCTCCACTAGCAAGGTACATAATGCCACAGCCGGGGGACACTTTCATACTGGTCCCTGCGGCCCTGGCATTACATACCCAACTAGTCACCCCTGGCCGGGGTACCCTGGAGGAGTGGGAACCCCTTAAATCAAGGGGTCCCCCCCCCCCTCCAGCCACCCAAGGGCCAGGGGTGAAGCCCAAAGCTGTCCCCCCCATCCAAGGGTGGCGGATGGGGGGCTGATAGCCTTTTGAAAAAATTTGAATATTGTTTTTAGTAGCAGTACTACAAGTCCCAGCAAGCCTCCCCCGCAAGCTGGTACTTGGAGAACCACAAGTACCAGCATGCGGTTGAAAACCGGGCCCCCCCAAAAAACAGGACACACACACCGTGAAAGTATAAGTTTATTACATACATGCACACCTCCATACATACATACTTACCTATGTTCCCACGAGGCTCGGTCCTCTTCTCCATGTAGAATCCTTGGGGTACCTGTGAAAAAAATTAGGAGTCAGGGGGGGTCCTGGCAGTCGGGGAAAGGGGTCCCATGTGTAAACATGGGACCCCTTTCAGTGCGTGGTCGGGTTTCCGTTTTATTATTTTGCCAAGAGCGTGGATTATACAAAGGTCTGATTCTACACTGGATTATGTGAGTATAATTTTTTTCACAGGTACCCCAAGGATTCTACATGGAGAAGAGGACCGAGTGTGTCCTGTTTTTTTGGGGGTATTTTTTTAGTAGTAGTACTACAGGTACCAGCGGGCCCAGTTTTCCACCGCATGCTGGTACTTGTGGTTCTCCAAGTACCAGCTTGCGGGGGAGGCTTGCTGGGACTTGTAGTACTGCTACTAAAAACAATATATTTTTTTTCAAAAGGCTATCAGCCCCCCATCCGCCACCCTTGGATGGGGGGGACAGCCTCGGACTTCACACCTGGCCCTTGGGTGGCTGGAGGGGGTGGACCCCTTGATTTAAGGGGTTCCCACTCCTCCAGGGTATCCCGGCCAGGGGTGACTAGTTGGGTATGTAATGCCAGGGCCGCAGGGACCAGTATAAAAGTGTCCCCCGGCTGTGGCATTATGTACCTGGCTAGTGGAGCCCGGTGCTGGTTTCAAAAATACGGGGGACCCCTACGCTTTTTGTCCCCCGTATTTTTGGAACCAGGACCAGGCGCAGAGCCCGGTGCTGGTTGATTAAATATGGGGGAACCCCTGTCATTTTTTCCCCCCATATTTTTTCAACCAGGACCGGCTCAAAGAGCCCGAGGCTGGTTATGCTTAGGAGGGGGGACCCCACGCAATTTTTTTTCCAGTTTTTACAGTAAACAGACCCTTTCCCATAGATAACCATGCACAGATCTCACTGATCCGTGCATGGTTATCCAAACTCGACTGGAAAAAGCAGGTCTATTTTTTTGCTGCTTTTTTTAACGAATCGAAAAAAAACAGACCCGCACTTGAGCACTCAGAAACTAACACCCAAATACGAATGAATAGTGAATGCCCGTATTGTATGAAATAACAGCCGTGTTTGACCGAAGGTCTATTCATTCGTATTTCGGAACTTTGCAAATCAAACCATTATGAATAGTCCAAACACTGCCGAGATTGGTGTTTAGTGAATTCCCGGATTGGGACTCAGAAAAAAAAAACCACAAAACGGACAAACTCGAATTCTTAGTAAATATTGGCCCTGGTGCGGCCACAAAAAGGGTGGAGATTCGTGGGATGAGGTTTGGGCTAAGTGGAGGGGCAGGGCTAAGCGTCCCAACCCCCATTTTTTGTCACTCCAGGGTCCTGGAGATGTGGTCATCCCCCAGAGACTGCTGTGTTTGCTGTTCTGGCTTCTACAGGGTTACAGGAGCAGGGTAGCTTCACATAATGTTACAGTGCAACACACGGCTCCTGTCACTGAGTGGGAGCCAGGACTTTGGTGTCCCTACTTGAATGGTGAAACCCTGGTGCGGGCTACACCCCACGCAGCCTCCTTGTGACTCTTCTGTCCCTGGTATAATGTTCATATTTTCCATGGGCTTCACTTATATACTGTCTGGCAGGATGCTCTCCATGCTGCATTGCAGTCACTGGGATGCTGTTTGTGCTGTATAGTGGCCGCACAATACATTAGAGGTTAAGGTCCACAGTTTAAATTAATTTGGTCTCCCTTGTTCCCAGTCTCAGAAACAACAAAATGTCATCCCGTACACCCAAGATTAGAGCTACAGCTATTTAAGAACAGATATAATCCAATAGCAGTTCCAAGTATTGGTGAATGATGCTGGACATGGGGTCTGACCTCTTCCATATTTTGTACTGGCCTATATATTCTCTCATATTGGGGCATATTTATCACAAACTACATTGTTAATGTGGATGTGATAAATATTTTTGAGTAATTTCACAAAGAGAAAAATAATATTTTTATACAAATTTACAAACTTCCACTTGCTGGGAAATAGGCTCCATTAAGAGCTTGTCCTGGCAAAGAGCTGTAAGCAGTGTGATAGTGTAATGCTATCACACTTATTCCAGATTAGGGTCCCCGGGTCACTCTCCATAAAAATGTGGGAATTAGTAGCCCAAAGGCTACTATAGGGTAACGTTATCTTTTCAGGGACAAACTCTGGTATGCTTTACATTCCGGAACTTGGTAAATCCCTCAGCTTTGAAGCCCCCATAGATACCTATGGGGGCTGTGGATGCTGTCCAAAATGGAGGGACCACAGCAGATATTGGAGTTATCTGCTTTGATCCCTCCATTGTACATTTGAGGATCCTTAATTTTTGTATGTATCCTTCGAAAACTACTGTTTTTGAGGAATATCTTGCAAATATTAATTGATAAATAGGTTGTTACTTGATGTTACTTAATTTCTCATTCCATTGCCAAGTATTAACTTTCAAATACAGCCAAAACTATAATTTTGAGACACTGATGCACCAATGCATCCCTGAGTATGAAGTATATGGGACACTATCATCCATTATAATTATAGTGAATGTAGGAGGACATGTACTAAGTAGTGATAAAAGTGGAGAAGTGAGCCAGTGGAGAAGCTGCCCAAGGAAACCAATCAGCTGCTTTGTGTACTTTTGTAGTATGCAAATTATAAATGTTACATCAATGCTGATTGGTTGCCGTGGGCAACTACTCCACTGGCTCACTTCACCACTTTTATCACTGCTTAGTACATCTCCCCCATAGTTCAATAAAATGTGGTCAAAATGTGATACTTTGATAACTCTCCAACATTTGCCTAATTTAAGTAAACTTTGTTGTTGTTATTTGTGTGTAAGCGGCGTTATTAGAGGGGGCAAAACTAAAGGGGGCATATCTACAAGGAGCAAAACTAAAGGGGCATATATAAAGGGGCATATCTACTGGGGACATATCTACGGGGGGCATATCTACTGGGGGCATAATTAAAGGCATATCTACTGTGGGCATAACTAATGTGGGCATATCTACAGGGAACATAACTACTGGGGAATATCTACTGGGGGCATAACTAATGGGGACATATCTATAGGGGGCATAACTATGGGGGGACAAATATACAGGAGGCATATCTACAGGGGGTGTAACTACTGGGAGCATAACTACTGGGGCATATCTACAGGGGAATATCTACTGGGGGCATAACTACGGGGGCATATCTACTAAGGGCATAACTACAGGGGGCATAACTACTGGAGGTGTCACTACTGGGAGCATAACTACTGGGGGCATGTCTACAGGGGGCATATCTACTGGGAGTATAACTACAGGGGGCATATCTACAGGGGGCATATCTACTGGGAGTATATCTACAGGGGGCATAACTGTATTTCGACATGTCCGCATTTAAAATGTCGATATTCTGTCTTTGTTGGCATTTTGACCATGTCAGCATAATGAATGTCGGTATTTTGACTGTAGGTCAATGGCTGTCGGGATTAGGACTATTGGTGTTGTGTCCGTCGGTAAATCATTCTGAACCCACTCTCCTCCCTTTATTACATTGACAGCGCTACCGGCAGTGTAATTGTGTTTTAGAAGGCAGCAAATTTCTTAATAAAGTACTGATAGAACCCAGGGGTACCAACTACCTAGGCCCAGACTTGCTGGAGTGGCCCGGCAGGGGCCTGTCCAAGCCCTAGTCAGCTGCTAACAAATGTCCCCCAGTGTGTCACACTGGTGCCTGCTCTGCCTGCATAAGGTATGTGAACAGCCAGCAGGCCAAAGCACTCGTATCAGTGGATTATGGGTTGCTGGAGACCTGTGTGGGGGTGTTACATTGCCAGTGACATTTTGATGATTGTAGCTCCAGCTATGTATTAGTAAAGAGGCAATTGCTGTTAAGGTAAGTAAGAGACATTTGATATGCCGGCTGTCGGGATCCCGGATTCAGCATACCGGCGCTGGGATCCCGACAGCCGGCATACTGACAACTATTCTCCCTCTTGGGGGGTCCACGACACCCCTGGAGAGAGAATAAATAGCGTGGCGCGCGTAGCACACCACCGTGCCTGCAAGGGGCTCTTTTGCGCTCACCCTGCTGGCAACATGCTTGTGGTCGGGATCCCGGAACCGGTATGCTGGGCCACACACCCTGCACCCGCATAGTGACGCCACTGAGTATAGCTATGTTACTACTGTTAGACAGCGAGAGCTTTGCGATTGTGCTGCCACTGACAAGCTGTACGTGAAGTTTTTTACTAGCTACAGCAACCGGGAGGATAGCAGACAGGGGATGTGACCACCATGAGAACACATACATTACATAAGATCTTATTCAGCTTCAGTTGCAGTTTTGCTAATTTAGTGCACCGCCGCCATGTTTTTTTCTCACAGCGGCTGCGTGTGACATCACGTGGCTGCCCCAAAAATGGCCCGGTTCAGCCCACATTCTCAGCACCATGCCCCTGAAAAGCCACATCCCTGCCCCCAACCGCCCCGTGAATGGCTCTGCCTGTCAGTCAGGCAGAGGTGTTTGCATTACCGCGATCCAATCGCATTTCCCAGGCCACCCAAGCACAGAATGGGCCCTGCGCATGCGCACTGGCCTGGTAATCGGCGAGATGCTTTTGCTGCAGAATAAGGTCCATAACGCGTGTACTGATCTTGCCCAAAAATGATTTCTATAGGTGCATGGTAGTCAGAGCATGCGCACAGTAGGACAGTCTATTCGGACAAATGAAACGATTGCTGTCAGGGACATTGTGTAAACATGATTGCTTTCCCTGAAAGGATATTTCCTGCATAGCAGGGAAAATTAAGCAAAAAATGCAACAATATTGGCCGAAAATATTGAAGCCATTATCTTGAGTATTGCTAACTAGACCCATTACTGTTTACACCAGTGCTAATTATTTGTAACAGAAGAGAAAAAAAGATAATGGCATTAATAAGTACCAACAAATAAATAATTAGAAATACTGCAAGGTACAGCAGCCGTCTGAATCAATACATCTCTGTTTAGTTTAAAAGGAAGCACAAATAAATATAATATACAACAGGAAACGCTTGGAGAATACAACATTAAGATGGTTCCACCAGTAAAATACACATAGATAACAGTTTCAAATCCCAAAGATTTACAGCCAATGCTAGAAGAGTAACACTGTATCAACAGCACTTAGTATAGCTAATGACTGTAGCTTTACTGTTGTATTTTGAAAGGAAGTGATACAATGTTTCTAAACATAAAAAAGGCAGTCTTGGTCAAAATCATGGATAGCACCTTTTTAATTCATATGGCAAAGGAAGAAGGTAAATTTAGTTATTTAAGATCAATATCCATGTAGCTTAATGGCTTAGCGCAGAGGTTCTTAAACACAGTCCTGAAGGCTCCCCAATGGTGCAGGTTTTAGATATGATATATCCATGGTTTAGCACAGATGGTTGAATCAAATTGACTGAGGTACTAATTAAGTCACCTGTGGCTAAGCATAGATAAACTTAAAACCTGGACCATTGGGGTGCCTTGAGGACCAAGTTTGAGAACCTCTGCCTTAGCACATAAATGCTAAACAATGTTCCCATAAGGATGAGCATAGACATAGATTCAAAGGGATGCAGTTAAAATACTGACTGTTGGGATCCCAGCGATCAGGAGACTGATGCCGGAATCCCGACAGTCTGTAAAATACCGGCAGATGGAATCTGATTACTCCAACTTGGTTGGTGGGTCCACGCCACCATTCCAAGTCGGAATATAACCTGTTGCAAGTAAAGCAACATTAAGGGATAGTCTTAGTCTGGTGTTTTTGGGAGAAGTACCCTTGTATCGGTACTGTAGGACATGTAGCAGTGTTATAGTAATCAGGTGTGTGTTCGTGAAGCCTGTTTGACTCCTATGGCTCCAGCGATGTTGAGGCCTGCAGAGATATGCCTATGGGCAGCAGGACTGGTAGCATCCCTCCCCCCCAGCAAAATCTGCCATCTCAGCTCAGTGTCAGTGAGCCAGTTACAGTCCGTGACTGCACTGGCTTCACTGTGACTGACAGTGATTTCCTATTGCAAGTGCTACTTTTCAGTTACCCACATGCCAGACAGCCACAGGGGGAGGTGTTTTCTCCTTCTGGGACTGCCAGGCTGTGATTAACAGAAAGAGTGCTTTCAGTAAGAATCCACTCCCTGCCTGATCATCATCTCTAGCTGGCTTCTATGGGCTGTAGCTGATGCAGTCCATTGAAGCCTGTGGTTTGCGCATGTACCGGTCCTGGCACCTGCAGGTGCCAGGGAATGGCTGGCCAGAGCTAGCTGTCTCCTCTCTTCTCCAGGCATGGGTTTCTGCTGCCCCACTCCTACAAGTAAGTAGGAACTGCCGCTGGTCAGCACAGCTAGCACAGATGCGGATAGTGTCCAAGAAGTCCATTTGACTCCTGTGGCTCAGGCGGTAATATAGCCTGCAGAGATAAGTTGGCGCTACTAGCACTGATGTGGGTAGTAGTATTAAAACCCGATTTCTGTAAGCTTCAGTGCTGTAGGTAAATTCTCAGGCTCCGATAATCACTCAAAAACTCCAGGTGTGAACAACGTAACAAAAGGTCAATGGGAGGAGTCTGATGTGCTTCGTAACTCTGACATGACTGTCTCAAAGGCATAATCCCACATGGTATTTTCCCATTTATTTTTAAATTTTGGGTCATACGCACCTGAGCGATATATTAATCAGTTTTTTCTGTGTTGCACTGGTAGAATCATCGAAGATAGAAATCATAAATAAAATGCTGTCACACTAAACAACAATACATACAGTATAATATCACATCTTTACAATAAACAAATATGAATATCTAACTATAACAATATACATAAGTGAATGCAGGGCCGAAAATAGGATTTTTGACACCTGGGGCAAGCAGTAATTTTGCGCCCCCCCCCCCCCCATGCCTAATTCAGACCTGATCGCTAGGGTGCCTTTTTTGCATCCCTGTGATCAGGTAGTTACCGCATACAGGGGGAGGGGGAAATCGCTGTAGGCGGCAACTACCTGATCGCAAGGATGCAAAAAATGCACCCTAGCGATCAGGTCTGAATTAAGCCCTTTGTCATCTACTTTATTGGAATGTAGCTGCCATATGCAACATATCGGAAGAACTATAAGGAGCCTAAAAATGAGGTTCTTTGAACATAGAAGAAACATCTTAAAGGCATTAGGCACACATAGCATCCCTAGACACTTTAGGGATTTCCATGATAGTGATCCTCATTCTGCTGCTGGGATCTAGGTGTAGTTCGCAAGTAGCATTTAATAGCAATATTTTTAGGCAGTAAGCAAAATATTTAATGTTAAAGTAGATACAATATAATTGTAATTCACAAATAACTTTTACAGCAATTAGCTAGTATGAGATACAATATATTTTCATAGTGATGAAACAACCAATCGTAGCAATAGCTTGAAAGCCTGTAAAACAGAACTAGGTAACTATTTACAGAAAGTGTAACACTCGAGATTTCCTTTGAAACAGGACACTGTGTATTCAATTCTCACATAAAATATATACCATGTGACGTGTTGCTATTGCAAGTATGTGTCCAATCAGGCTAGAACAACGCTCACCAATATTAGTAAGTCAGAGGTTTCTCATATCAGAATTTTATATAATATCATTAAATACTGCAGCATTGTTTTAAGAAATTGAATGTTAGATCCAACATGTATCCTATAGTGCAGGACACACTAATGAGAAAAAAGTAAAGCGAAAGAAATAGGTATAGAGCAAGATATCCCTTCCCGTGTGGGATGTTTGAGCTGCTGCTGCTTATACTGTGCCAAGCATTAATACAGTAAGTGAGTGAGTCCCATTTGGCCTACTTAGGATACAGAAAGAGGAACGTGGGGATCTGCTGGTAAGGGTCAGATTTTGTGTACCCTATTGAATCAGTGCAGTTATATTTTAAGGTGTGTTAAATTGTGCTCACCTTCTGGTGACTGTACACTGGGAATGTGTGTAAAATGAGAACTTTTCCTTCCAAAAAAAAAAAAGAAACATGTTTTTCACTGAAATAACTTGAAAGTGACAAAAGTAATTGGCATCCAGTGCTGCTAATTCCATATTTAATAGAAATCAGACTTTGGGATAAATGTAATAACGGGCGAGTCATTATAAAGTGCAAATGTAGTGCTAAACTCGCACTGTTTTAGACTTGTACATCTAGAGTGCGGGAAGAAGCAAACTCGCATGTTTCAGGCATTACCACAACTTGCATGGGCAAACTCACATCCAGATGTTTTCCCATTTTCAACATACAGCTCGCCCATTATAATAGAGTGATAAACACGCAGCCAAAACCTTACCAAAACTCACCACAAAAATAGACCAGGTTCAGATAGGAGAGTTTATTCTCATAGTAACTGTAAATCGACAACTCAGGCATATTAACACAGGAGAACACCATAATCACCAATTACACCCATATGTAAACCACACCTTCATCCATTGCACCTATGTGGGCAGCAATGGCATTCTTATGAGCTGAATGTGAATGGTGTTATAACTTTAGAGTAGCTGTGCAGGGGGAAGACGCAGGAAAATCACCTGATCCATGTCCCTATTAGGCAACATGCCAGATGTACCTATAGAGTGAGGAAGGACATGGATTCACTCTCAGATCAAGAGGTGGTTCAGCTTTTTAGGTTGAAGCACACAAAGCTCCTGAACTTATATGAGCAGGTGAGAGATGATTTGGAACCTGGCTGGCAGCAACTATGCAGTGCCTGAGCTGCATAAATTAATATATGAAGGAGCCTGAGCATATTCCATCAGAGGATGTGGTGGGTGTAGTACGGGTGACCGGCGGTCTCCTGACCGCCGGTCACCTTACCGACGCCGGGATCCCGGCAGCATACCGACGCCGGGATCCCGGCGGGGAAGGGCGAGTGCAGCAAGCCCCTTGCGGGCTCGCTGCGCTCGC
The DNA here is from genome assembly GCF_028390025.1 of Pseudophryne corroboree. Classification (NCBI taxonomy): domain Eukaryota; kingdom Metazoa; phylum Chordata; class Amphibia; order Anura; family Myobatrachidae; genus Pseudophryne; species Pseudophryne corroboree. Next base: position 447,442,428 of record NC_086447.1, read on the forward strand.
CACGCTGCGGGCTCGGTGGCGACCTGCGGTCGCCACGGGTTCTATTCCCACTCTATGGGTGTCGTGGACACCCACGAGTGGAAATAGTCCCTGTTGGTCGGCATGCCGACCATCGGGATAGTGAGCCATCGGGCTCACGGAGGAGGTCATGTGACTGTCGGTCAGCCGACCGGCGGTCTCATGACTACCACCCAATGTGGTTAACACAGAGGGAGGAAATGAGGTTCACCAGAAAATCATACTCCAGTATTTCTCATGTATGTGTAGATTGAGTTAAATATAAATATAGGCCCATATGTCTTTTCACTATAAATAATGTAAAAAATATATGTTTATATTGTAGAGAGAAATTGCATGGGTCCTTGGGATGTACTGTGATATGTACTGTTATATGTATTGTGGTCACTGAACATTCAGTATGTTTTGCTAACTTACTGACAAAACAAACAACATGAGGAATGTGGAATGGGAGCCGGGTTTGAGCCGAGTTTGTAAAATGTCTGATTTTGCCACAAAAGTCAAACATTTTGCAAACCCGGCCAATGTAATAGTGTCCATGTTCATGAAAACTCGGATGTTTTCTACTCTGAATATGAGCACCCAGTAAAAAATCAGATCCAGATGTTTTCCCCATGTTAAACATACAATTCGGCCGATATGATGGAGTACAAGTTTAAAAATCAGAAAACAGCTGTAGAACGTTGGACATAAATAGAAGTAGTTTGGCACACTCTTCCTTAGCAAACTGCTCCAGCTTTCTCAGGTTTGATGGGTGCCTTCTTCAGACTGCATGTATCAGCTCTTACCATAGATGATTGATAGAATTCAGAACAAGGCTCATAAAAGGCCACTTCATTCCAATGTTCTGTTCTTATCAGGTGATTTTAGCTGTGTGTTTTGGTTTATTATCATGACCTGTGACTGAGACAGGCTTTCTGACACTGAACAATATGTTTTACTCCAAAATTCCTTGGTAGCTTGATATTTCATTGTGCCCTTTACAGATTCAAGGCACACCATGCCAGATGCAGCAAAGGAGATTTACAAGTGCTTTAGTTTGGGCCTTAACTGCTTGAGTCAGCTCTACAGGCCACAAATCTATACTGTGGGCCACTCTTGTCCTAGGGACCTGGGCCACTCTGATGGCATTAGATATTTTACATAGTTGACAGCTCATGCCATTCATTAATTCAGTTTGATTTTTCATAAATGTCATCTGAATTTCTCTAAAATTATCAAGTGATGTGGCATAGCAATAGCCCCTGCAGTCCCTGCGGTGGCTTGGAGGCGCTGGGTTGCTTGTGGAGGCTGGGGGTCTGTGGGGTATATTGCTACGCCACTGCCTGGACCTGGAGATACTTGTCTCTGGTCCCATCACGCCTGCCCCTATTGAAAATGTCCACCCCAAAATGGCTGTTCTTATATTTTGTAATTTTAATGTACACGTGCAAAAGCTAGATTTTGTACAAGGCCATGCCACATACATCTTGATGTGTTTAGTACATTTAATGGTTTGTACTCAGGAACTGTTAACTTTGAAATGGCTTTATCACAGGGGTGAGTAATAAGTAGCCCTTCTCATTCTCCATTCTCTGTTCACCCCAACTCTTCTGGAGACCATAATGCTACTAACTCATATTACAATATAAATCACTCTCACAGAACCAAAACCTCTCCTTCCCAATCTCCTTCACAAACAAAGGGCAAAATGGTGAATCAGGGGCTTATAAAAGGTGCGTGAGGTATAAATCAGGAGACATTTGGGTGGCAATGGGTGAAACTCGCTTGTCGGTTGGTCAGAAACTCACATGCTTCCTAATGAATTCTCACGAGCAAGAAGGTGCAAGTTTGACTTGCACACACAACTTACTCCCTATTACAGTTCCCCCTTTGCATTAGATTTGTGATTCAAAGCAATATTTTAAATAATTAAGCAAATGAAAATGGCATGGACAAAATTATGGGACCCTTAACCTGATATATTTTGTTGCACAATCTTTAGAGACAATCACTGCAACTAAGCAAATTCTGTAGTTCTCAATGAGACATCTGTACTTGTCAATAGGTAGTCTGGTCCTCTCTTCCTTAGTGAACTGCTCCAGCTGTCTCAGGTTTAATAGGTGCCTTCTCCTGATTGCTCTTTCCATAGATGATAGATTTCAGATCAGGGCTCATAGAAGGCCGCTTCAGAGCAATCCAATGTTCTGTACTTATCAGGTGATTTTAGTTGTGTGTTTTGGGTTATTACCATGACCTGTGACTGAGACAGGCTTTCTGATGCTGGATAATATGTTTCATGCAAAAATTCCTTGGTAACTTGATATTTCATTGTGCCCTACACAGATTCAAGGCATCCCATGCCAGGTGCAGCAAAATAGCCTCAAAACATAATTAAGCCTCCTCCATTTTCACATTAGGTATAGTGTTCTTTTCAGCTTAAATTTTAATTTGTGAACATAGAGCTAATGTGATATGCCAAAAAGCTCCAGCTTTGACTCATCTGTCCAAAGGACATTCTCCCAGAAGCATTGATTCAATACATAATGTATTTTAGAAAATTAAATTTTTTTTTCAAAAGTGGAGTCCTCCTGGGTTTTCTTCCATGGAGCCCACTGTCACTCAAAAAGTGTTGGGTTGTGTGATTAGACACTGACTGACCTACCTTGACTTTGGAGTTCAGCTTCTATCTCTTTGGAATTTTACCTTTTCTTCTTGTGGCTGTGTCCAGAAGTTGGCTAAGGTCCCATGGACTTTAAACTTCTTAATAATATTTGCAATTGTTGTCAAATGACATCAAGTTGCTTGGACATGGTCTTTTAGCCATTACATGCTTGTCTTTAATTGTCTTTCTTAGACAACTCTCTTATTTGCTTTCTCTGGTCCATGTTCAGTGTGGTGCACACAATGATACCAGACTGCAGAGTAAATAGGCTGAATGACTGGTTAGAATATTGAAGACACATATGAAGCTATTTAAGAAAGCAATTATTTTGAAATATCACTGTAATGCAATTATTGATTATTATTATTTTTTTCAAAGGGGTACTAACGAATCTGTAAAGTCCATTTTACAAAATCTTTGGAGAATAAGCAATAAATTATCTGTTTTCCAGTTTCTTTGCATTATTCTATGAAAGGCAGGCAGGTATACACGAGTCAATAGATAATTTCATCAACTTCATGAGAAATAAAGCATTGTTTCAATGAGCTGTAAGGGAACCAAAAAATAGTCCACTTCTGTTTGTTCTACGAGGGAGTTCTAATAAAATAAGCATTGAGAGACAATGGTTTCTGGTACAACAAAAAAAAAAACAACAGGTCGCTATGTAAAATAAGGGGAATGAGATTAATGGTCTGTGTATCAAAACAGCTCTGACCAAGTGAGCTGGTTCACATTGCATTGCAGCTTTTAAAAGGATTAGTACATTACATGCAGCCTGTCATTTATTTAGGGAGACTATAAGTGCAGTGTACTGTATATACTCCATACAAATGCTGTGTAGTACTTTTCAATTTGCATGATTGAAGGCTTTGTCTAAAGTACAGAAAGACAACATGATTACTAGCCTTAACGTACCAATTTTGCCCACTAGGAAACACTGAAGTAAAAAAGGAAAGGTCTTGATATATTTTATCCCATCACGTGCACAGAGAAGTAAAAAGTAACTTATTCACCAAACAGCAACCTAACATGTAAACATATTCTGTGGAAGCCCATATTTGTTTACTTACAGTATATTAATTTTCTAGGGGCGCCCTCTCCCATGTTATTCCTCCTTTACTCTCATCTCCCACTGTTCTTTCCCCTTTTCTCCTGTCTCCCCCATGTTCTTTTCTCTTTCATCCTATCTCAGCCTGTTTTATCACCTAGAAAAAAAACACAGAGATTTGGGCGCTAATGTTTAAATTGAATGTGCAGCCGCACGTTCCTGGGGCTTGGTTCCTCTGCCACCATTTACATACAACCAGAAAAGACAAAAAATTGGAACTGCGCTTACCATTCAATTAAATATTTTATTCATTCCCATATATAAAAAAAATGTATAAAATGTATATACCTATACAGTTACCGGCTGGATTTCTTATATCCCACAAATCTAAACAAGAAAATTTTTGAATATGCATACAGTATTTAGTGCTACTATAGCACATAACTATTCTACATAAAAAAATTCTCTCCTAAAAACATACATTAAAACATTAGTGCACATAAAGAAACTCCACTAATTGGAATAACTATTTTCAGGTGACTCCTATAACATTGCAGGCGTCCCTGCAATGTAGGGTAATTAATGTACTGTCCGTTTGTTTTTATGACAGAAAGAGATTAGTGGGTTAATACTTCAGTCACTTATTCGGCACTGTCCCAAGGATCAAGGGTTAGCAAAGCAGTTTTGTTAAAGCAATATTAACAGGCTTATAATATATCCTTCCTTTTGACACTAGATTGTCACAGCTGCCTCTGAGTGAGATGTCATGAACCCAGGTGTAATAGCGTCCCAAAGATCGTCGGTCAGCAAAGCAGTAATGTCAGTACAATTGCATCAAGCTTATGATAAGTTATTCCCTTTAGCACTAGGGTACATCTGCTGCCTCTAAATAGGATGTAATGTAACTCAGATAGGGGAGCGTACTCCCTATTCCCCCTTAGCACTGGGGTCCGGATGTCCGGGTACTGAGTATCTTAGTATGATGATGAGACAGCATATATTTGCTTGAAGAATGGATTAGGCCGGCCGGCTGTAAACTCACTTTTATCCACATACGCGTTTCTCCGCCTTAGTATGTCCTCGGCGGCTTCCTCAGTGTGTATGGAGCCTCTCCATGCTTGTTCGGCTTATAAACCGGGTTCGTATCTCCGTCTTCCTGTCTACCTCGCGCACGCACCATGCGTCGCGTTCCAAGCCTCGTTTTCACTGTTCATTACATGCAACAAATCGCTACCTGCGATGACTATTCAAATCAAGCCTCTTTTTGGATATTCGATCCTAATTCTCATTATATCAATATTTGAAGCTTTCACTTTGTAGGGTCACCTCTATAGTAATATGTGCTCATAATCATAAAAACCAATTAGCGGCTTAATTTTGAAGTATCCCTATATATTCAATTACTCCACATATACATATCCCTCTTCCCTTTCCTATTCCAGAAATGCTAGTTTTGGTGTTGGTCCTAACACTTAAAAAGAACAATAATAATAATGAATAGATGAATAAAAATACATATGCATCTACCCATTCATCAGTATAGAAATCAGTGAACAAACATATATATATCCAAATAATTATTAGCCCTTAATAGATATACATACCCAATTCATTCCCTCTATTATCCTTCTCCTTTCTAGAATTGACAATTCGGATTATATCTATCTCTCCTTTTCATCCATCGAATTCAAATCTATTTATACTCCTAATGAGTATACAAGTAGGCATAATAGTACACACATCCTACGGTCCTAATTCCCCATTCATACTGGGATGGTCTAACAGTGATTGGGAATAATATCAAATAATGTACTCCCATATACCCATCCACACCTAGACCCCATTTAGTTCTACAGTGTCATTTAATCCATTTGGCAGCATCGTATCTAATTGAAAAATCCAGTATGCTTCACGTCTAATAGAGGGAATGAATTGGGCATTGGGCATTGAATGGGAGCAGCATTTGGAAGGCATGCTGTTCCTTGTAGTGCCAATGGGAGATCCTGGGGGTGGCTCCCTGGTAAGTTAGCTCTCTGTCTGGAAATGTTTTAGTATTGACCTTTATCATGAGGCGTACTGTGACAAATTACATGGCCCAATGTGGGCACTGCTATTAAGTAGTTAGGACTGCTGTATCAGAGAAGCCGTGAAGTGGCCAGCAGCTTAAACATGTGTTTGCAAACATTTGTGACAAATTCTCTGAATTTTATTACCAGATAGATTCAGGGATGGTTACAGGTAATTTTCAGTGTGCGGAAGGGAATTTGGGGGTGGGGATTTGCACCCCCCTTCCTCTTTGTTTGTCTGTCTATGACCCCTCCCCCTTCCAGCACCTGATATATAATTATCTCCAGGTATGATTGAGCAGCTTCCAAAATGTTTGTCTGCTTGTGAGCATGAGGCATTGAATGGGAGCAGCATTTGGTAGGCATGCTGTTCCTTGTAGTGCCAATGGGAGATCCTGGGGGTGGCTCCCTGGTAAGTTAGCTCTCTGTCTGGAAATGTTTTAGTATTGACCTTTATCATGAGGCGTACTGTGACAAATTACATGGCCCAATGTGGGCACTGCTATTAAGTAGTTAGGACTGCTGTATCAGAGAAGCCGTGAAGTGGCCAGCAGCTTAAACATGTGTTTGCAAACATTTGTGACAAATTCTCTGAATTTTATTACCAGATAGATTCAGGGATGGTTACAGGTAATTTTCAGTGTGCGGAAGGGAATTTGGGGGTGGGGATTTGCACCCCCCTTCCTCTTTGTTTGTCTGTCTATGACCCCTCCCCCTTCCAGCACCTGATATATAATTATCTCCAGGTATGATTGAGCAGCTTCCAAAATGTTTGTCTGCTTGTGAGCATGAGGCATTGAATGGGAGCAGCATTTGGAAGGCATGCTGTTCCTTGTAGTGCCAATGGGAGATCCTGGGGGTGGCTCCCTGGTAAGTTAGCTCTCTGTCTGGAAATGTTTTAGTATTGACCTTTATCATGAGGCGTACTGTGACAAATTACATGGCCCAATGTGGGCACTGCTATTAAGTAGTTAGGACTGCTGTATCAGAGAAGCCGTGAAGTGGCCAGCAGCTTAAACATGTGTTTGCAAACATTTGTGACAAATTCTCTGAATTTTATTACCAGATAGATTCAGGGATGGTTACAGGTAATTTTCAGTGTGCGGAAGGGAATTTGGGGGTGGGGATTTGCACCCCCCTTCCTCTTTGTTTGTCTGTCTATGACCCCTCCCCCTTCCAGCACCTGATATATAATTATCTCCAGGTATGATTGAGCAGCTTCCAAAATGTTTGTCTGCTTGTGAGCATGAGGCATTGAATGGGAGCAGCATTTGGAAGGCATGCTGTTCCTTGTAGTGCCAATGGGAGATCCTGGGGGTGGCTCCCTGGTAAGTTAGCTCTCTGTCTGGAAATGTTTTAGTATTGACCTTTATCATGAGGCGTACTGTGACAAATTACATGGCCCAATGTGGGCACTGCTATTAAGTAGTTAGGACTGCTGTATCAGAGAAGCCGTGAAGTGGCCAGCAGCTTAAACATGTGTTTGCAAACATTTGTGACAAATTCTCTGAATTTTATTACCAGATAGATTCAGGGATGGTTACAGGTAATTTTCAGTGTGCGGAAGGGAATTTGGGGGTGGGGATTTGCACCCCCCTTCCTCTTTGTTTGTCTGTCTATGACCCCTCCCCCTTCCAGCACCTGATATATAATTATCTCCAGGTATGATTGAGCAGCTTCCAAAATGTTTGTCTGCTTGTGAGCATGAGGCATTGAATGGGAGCAGCATTTGGAAGGCATGCTGTTCCTTGTAGTGCCAATGGGAGATCCTGGGGGTGGCTCCCTGGTAAGTTAGCTCTCTGTCTGGAAATGTTTTAGTATTGACCTTTATCATGAGGCGTACTGTGACAAATTACATGGCCCAATGTGGGCACTGCTATTAAGTAGTTAGGACTGCTGTATCAGAGAAGCCGTGAAGTGGCCAGCAGCTTAAACATGTGTTTGCAAACATTTGTGACAAATTCTCTGAATTTTATTACCAGATAGATTCAGGGATGGTTACAGGTAATTTTCAGTGTGCGGAAGGGAATTTGGGGGTGGGGATTTGCACCCCCCTTCCTCTTTGTTTGTCTGTCTATGACCCCTCCCCCTTCCAGCACCTGATATATAATTATCTCCAGGTATGATTGAGCAGCTTCCAAAATGTTTGTCTGCTTGTGAGCATGAGGCATTGAATGGGAGCAGCATTTGGAAGGCATGCTGTTCCTTGTAGTGCCAATGGGAGATCCTGGGGGTGGCTCCCTGGTAAGTTAGCTCTCTGTCTGGAAATGTTTTAGTATTGACCTTTATCATGAGGCGTACTGTGACAAATTACATGGCCCAATGTGGGCACTGCTATTAAGTAGTTAGGACTGCTGTATCAGAGAAGCCGTGAAGTGGCCAGCAGCTTAAACATGTGTTTGCAAACATTTGTGACAAATTCTCTGAATTTTATTACCAGATAGATTCAGGGATGGTTACAGGTAATTTTCAGTGTGCGGAAGGGAATTTGGGGGTGGGGATTTGCACCCCCCTTCCTCTTTGTTTGTCTGTCTATGACCCCTCCCCCTTCCAGCACCTGATATAATGTTATAGGAGTCACCTGAAAATAGTTATTCCAATTAGTGGAGTTTCCTTATGTGCACTAATGTTTTAATGTATGTTTTTAGGAGAGAATTTTTTTATGTAGAATAGTTATGTGCTATAGTAGCACTAAATACTGTATGCATATTCAAAATTTTTCTTGTTTAGATTTGTGGGATATAAGAAAACCGGCCGGTAACTGTATAGGTATATACATTTTATACATTTTTTTATATATGGGAATGAATAAAATATTTAATTGAATGGTAAGCGCAGTTCCAATTTTTTGTTTTATCACCTGTTTCTCCCATCTACCTGTTCTTCCTCCTTTCCTCATGTACCCCCTGTTCTTTCTCCTGTCATCCTTTATCCCTGTGTTCTTCCCCCATTCCTGCTATCTTCCACTTTTTCTTTCACCTTTCATCCCGTCTCCCCATGTTATCTCCCTTCCCTCCCATCTCTCCCAGTTCACCCCCTTTTCTTGTTACTGTCTTTGTTCTCCCCCCTTTCCTCTAAACTACCCATGTTCTTCTCCACTCACATTATGCTGGCAGCTCTGCTCATAATGTTGAGTTCATCAAGGTGCTATGTGTCTTTATCGCACGGCAGGTGTGGCAGAGAAGCACGAAAAACTCTTTTTTGGGGGAAACCCTTTTGAAGTATTCCATATTATTCTCAATGATAAAACATAACTTTAATTAAATATACTCTAAAATAATGGGTATAAATTTCTGTGATAAAATGTCCACTGTAATATTAATAATACAAATAATAATAATAATAATAATAATAATAATAATAATAATAATACAAATAATAATAATAATAATAATACAAATAATAATAATACTAATAATAATAATAATAATAATAATAACAATCATTTTATTTATATAGTGCTCTTTCTCCATTAGGACAAAAATAGTAATCCTAAATGCAATAAAAAAAAATGATTCACATAACAATGTTGAATACAAACACCAAGCTTAAAAAAAAAACAATTTAAAGACTGTATTGTTATGCAAGGCAAAAATAATCTGATCATTTAAAAATATTAATTGATATTTCTTTCTAAAATATTACACCTATCATCCACAGAATAACATTGGAATTCAACAGTTGGCAATGTTTACAACTGACCATTTAGTGTAGAACCAATTTAATTAGAGGATAACCTTTCCAAAATTGCTTTACCCCTTACAAGTCCTGCCTCTTCTTCTCACTTTGAATGATGAGAGACAACTTTTGATGCCTTTTGGAAATTTATATGGAAAAATAGGAAACCTAAACTAGTATGAAATACAGTGGTGACTACAGAGGTGGGGCTGCAGCCAGTAGCAAATTTCCCATGAAGCACGTGCCTAGGGACGGCACTTGTTTGGTGGCGGCACTTGGATGCTTGTGTTAGTAATGTCAGCCCAAAAAGTACCAGTGACTGCAAAAAATTTCCACTGTACTGTACCATATGCCATCTTCTACGGAGTGTAAATGGATTGGACATGCGTCTGTAAGCTGTATTATTTGGTAAATATGTATACATGATAAAAAAAATAAAAATAAATCATAGTGGCTTTTTTTAATTACTCTATTAAACTGGCTATTATCAAATGAGGGCTTATAACCAATCAATAAGAATAATAAAATTATGAGGGGGGGGGCTGTTACTGTTGTGCCTATGGGTGCCCTCACCAATAAAACCGCCCCTGACTGCAGCGCAGTCCAAAATTCAAATAGGGGAGCAACATATGTGGCTCCCCTATTTGAATTTTGGACTGCGCTGCAGTCAGGGGCGGTTTTATTGGTGAGGGCACCCATAGGCACAACAGTAACAGCCCCCTCCCCCCCCCCTCATAATTTTATTATTCTTATTGATTGGTTATAAGCCTGCCAGTGAGTCATTTTGTAAAGACATTTTGTAAAGACAGTTGGTGGCAGTTGGCATGGCTCCCTTATTTGATCTTTGGACTGCGCTGCAGCCCCACCTCTGCACTGATGAAACATCTATTGTACAATGAAACAAAATGGACGGTGGAATACATTTTCTCACCATAATCTTTTGTAACTCTGCAGATATCTGCAGCTATATTATTAATTCATTATTATTTATTATTCATTGGAAAGACATTTTCTAAACAACATAGATTTGACCTGTTTCTTGCATTTAAATGTTTGCAATATTCCCTCAAACATTCTTGACAACCCCCTCTTACCATCAGTATGGTTGTGGCATACCATTTGTCAGAAATGTCAGCTAAAAACCTCATAGTCTGTTTCTCCCTGTGCAGGGGAATCATGATGGTCTAGTGTCTAACCCATTCAGAACTTGGACCACTCATGGCCTGAGGAACGTTAGACACCTTAATAATACAGTACCTTATAAAAGTGCCTCTAACATTTGAACACTCCAAACTCCATTTTAATTTCATTACAACTTCTGACCTGGTATTTTTACAGGCTCAGCACCTGGGGCAGCTCCAGAGGTGAGGCTGCAGCTCAGTTCAAAGTTCAAATAGGGGAGTCACACAGAGCCAGACCCAGGGATAGGCAGAATAGGCAATTGCCTAGGGCATCTGCCTTCGCCTAGGGGCAGGCCCAGATGCCATTGGTGGTCTGTGGGGCACCTGGAGATCGCCTCCGCCGTTGGCTCTGCTCTTGCATCTCAGAGCAGAGCCGCCTGCTGAAGCGGGTGTAGAGTGTACGGGCTGCATTGCGAATGGCGCTGGTGCTTCTAAGGGTCAGTCTGGGTGTTCTATCGGCGCTGCCCCTAACAAATATGGTCACAGCTCTGGGAGGAGGGCTGCTGCACATGCCCAGCAGCAGCAGCTCCTCCTCCCATGGTCCTTTGCGGAGTCAGTCACACCAAAGATAGGTGTGCCAAACTTGTGGCATCATATTCAAAAAGACTTGAGGCTGTAATTGCTGCCAAAGATGCATCAACAAAGTATTGAGCAAAGGCTGTGACTACTTATGTACATGTGATTTCTTAATTTTTTAAATTTTTAATACATTTGCAAAATCTCAAAAAAACTTTTTTCACTTTGCCATTATGGGGTATTGTGTGTAGTATTTTGAGGGAAAAAATTAATTTATTCCATTCTGGAATAAGGCTGTAACATAACAAAATGTGGAAAACGTGAAGCGCTGTGAATACTTTCCGGATGCACTGTTTATACAGGCATACAAATAGGGCATCTGAGCATAAATCAACCCCACTGCACCTGTTTTTAATTTATTACCATAGTGTGTCGGCCGGGTTCTGGGCCCGCCAGTTTATTTCCGGGCAGGAGGGGGGTAAGGGAGGGATGTGTTCTCAAGCCACCCACTATGTGTTCCCTGAGCTGCCTATCCAGAATAATATCTGCAGCTGTGGCTGTGTGTCCTCACATCCCGCAGGCCAGCACCTCCAGTCCACCAACTAGGCAGCCTCCTGGCGAATACAACATGATGGCGCCCATGTGCAGTGGGGAAGCGGCTGCGAGAATTCCTGTCCCTGTCCTGTCCCTGTGTAATCTCGCCTCTCTCCTGTCCCCTCTGTCCTTACCCTGTCATCTCTGTCCTTGTTCCTGTCACTCCTCTCTCCTGTCCCCTCTGTCCTTACCCTGTCATCTCTGTCCTTGTTCCTGTCACTCCTCCCTCCTGTCCCCTCTGTTCTGTCTTATCCTGTTCCTGCTCCATCTATCCTGGCCCTGTCACTTCTGTACTGTCCCTGTCACCTCTGTCCTGCCTTGACTTTTGTTCTGCCATCACTGTCCTGTCCCTGTCACCTCTGTCCTGGTCCTGTCCCCCACTGTCATGTCCCTGTCACCCCTTTCTCCTGTCCCCTCTATTCTGTCCAGTCCCTTTTCTCTCTTTTCTAACCAGTGGCGTGACTAGAAATTTTGCTCCACCAATTTAAAAAAGTTTCTGGTGCCCCCCCCCCCCCATTCCCATTATAAAGGGAAAGAATCTGCTCACACCTGAGGTGTGCGTGCTCCAAAAAAGGGGTGTTGCCTCACTGCAAGGGGCGTGGCCTCACTGCAAGGGGCGTGATATTGTGGGAAAAGACTACCTTATACCACAGTTTTGCAACCTGCACGTCCAGACATTGGACACCACAGGAAAAAAAACAGGATTTTAATACCTACCGGTAAATCCTTTTCCCTTAGTCCGTAGAGGATGCTAGGGTCCATTTCATGACCATGGGCTATAGATGGTTCTGCAGGAGCCATGGGCACTTTAAGACTTTTCAAGGGTGTGAACTGGCTCCTCCCTCTATGCCCCTCCTCCAGACCTCAGTTATAGGAACTGTGCCCAGGGAGACGGACATTTCGAGGAAAGGATTTACTTTATACTAATGGTGAGATTCATACCAGCTCACACCTCAACCATGCCGCACAACATGGCATTCAACATAACACACGCCAACAGGCATGAACCATTTACAGCAACATGCTGAAAACAAAGATAACACAACTTGTGTAACTCTAATGAACAAAACAGCAGATAAAGTACGCACTGGGTCGGGCGCCCAGCATCCTCTATGGACTAGGAGAAAAGGATTTACCATTTCATGACCATGGGGTTTATACCAAAGCTCCAGTACGGGCGGGAGAGTGCGGATTACTCTGCAGCACCGATTGACCAAACTTGAGGTCCTCATCGGCCAAAGGGGGTCATTCCGAGTTGTTCGCTCGCAAGCGGATTTTAGCAGATTTGCCCATGCTAAGCCGCCGCCTACTGGGAGTGAATCTTAGCATCTTATAATTGCGAATGATGTATTCGCAATATTGCGATTACACACCTCGTAGCAGTTTCTGAGTAGCTCCAGACTTACTCGGCATCTGCGATCATTTCAGTGCTTGTCGTTCCTGGTTTGACGTCACAAACACACCCAGCGTTCGCCCAGACACTCCCCAATTTCTCCGGCCACTCCTGCGTTTTTTCCGGAAACGGTAGCGTTTTTTCCCACACGCCCATAAAACGGCCTGTTTCCGCCCAGTAACACCCATTTCCTGTCAATCACATTACGATCGCCAGAACAATGAAAAATCCATGAGTAAAATTCCTAACTGCATAGCAAATTTACTTGGCGCAGTCGCAGTGCGGTCATTGCGCATGCGCATTAAGCGGAAAATCGCTGCGATGCGAAGATTTTTACCGAGCGAACAACTCGGAATGACCCCCCTAAGTGTCAAACATAAAATTCAGCAAAAGTGTTTGACCCTGACCAAGTAGCTGCTCGGCAAAGTTGTAATGCCGAGACCCCCCCAGGCAGCCGCCCAGGACGAGCCCACCTTCCTAGTAGAATGGGCCTTCACCGACTTCGGCAGCGGCAAACCAGCCGAAGAATGAGCATGCTGAATCGTACCTCTGATCCAGCGCGCAATGGTCTGCTTGGAAGCAGGACACCCAATCTTGTTGGGAGCATACAGGACAAACAGAGCCTCTGTTTTCCGAATCCGAGCTGTTCTAGCTAAATAAATCTTCAAAGCCCTAACCACATCTAGAGACTTTGACTCAGTGAACGTGTCAGTAGCCACTGGCACCACAATAGGTTGGTTTATGTGGAAAGATTAAACCACCTTCGGAAGAAAATGTTGGCGAGTTCCTAACTCCGCCCTATCTTCATGGAAGATCAGGTAAGGGCTCTTGTGAGACAAGGCCCCCAACTTAGACACCCGTCTTGAGGATGCCAAGGCTAAAAGCATCAACACTTTCCAAGTGAGAAACTTCAACTCTATCTCCTGTAGAGGTTCAAACCAACTCGATTGAAGGAACTGCAACATCACATTAAGGTCCCATGGTGCCACTGGAGGCACAAATGGAGGCTGGATGTGCAAAACCCCTTTCATGAAGGTCTGAACTTCTGGAAGAGAAGCCAATTGTTTTTGAAAGAAAACTGATAAGGCCGAAATCTGGAACTCGATTGACCCCAATCTAAGGCGCGCATCCACACCAGCCTGCAGAAAATGGAGAAAACGTCCCAACTCAAACTTTTCCGTAGGAGCCTTCTAGGATTCACACCAAGACACATATTTTCTCCAAATACTGTTATAATGTTTAGATGTTACTCCTTTCCTGGCCTGAATAAGAGTGGGGATGACTTCCTTGGGAATACCTTTTTGGGCTAGGATCCGACTCTCAACAGCCATACCGTCAAACGTAGCCGCGGTAAGTCTTGATACACACACGGCCCCTGCTGTAGTAGGTTCTCTCGAGGAGGAAGAGGCTGAGGATCTTCTTTGAGCAACTCCTGAAGATCTGGATACCAAGCCCTCCTTGGCCAGTCTGGGGCAAAGATGATTGCTCAAACTCTTGTTCTTATTATTATTTTGAGAACTTTTGGAATCAGTGGAAGTGGAGGGAAAACATATACTGACCAAAACACCCACTGGGTCACCAGTGCATCTACTGCTATTGCTTGAGGGTCTCTCGACCTGGAACAATATCTCTGAAGCTTCTTGTTTAGACGAGATGCCATCATGTCTACTTGAGGAACTCCCCAAAGACTTGTCACCTCTGTGAAGACTTCTTGGTGGAGGCCCCACTCTCCTGGATGGAGATCGTGTCTGCTGAGGAAGTCTGCTTCCCAGTTGTCCACTCCCGGAATGAAAATTGCTGACAGAGCTCTAACATGTATTTCTGCCCAGAGGAGAATCCTTGTCACCTCTGCCATTGCCGCTCTGCTTTTCGTTCCGCCCTGCCTGTTTATGTACGCGACTGCTGTTACATTGTCCGACTGGATCTGCACGGGATGATCTTGAAGAAGATGTACCGCTTGTAGAAGGCCGTTGTAAATGGCTCTCAATTCCAGAATGTTTATGTGAAGGCCGGCTTCCTGACTTGACCATTTTCCTAGGAATCTTTCCCCTTGTGTGACAGCTCCCCAGCCTCGGAGACTTGCATCCGTGGTTATTAGGACCCAGTCGTGAATCCCAAACCTGCGTCCCTCTAGTAGGTGCGAACTGTGTAGCCACCACAGGAGCGAAATCCTGGCTTTGGGGGACAGGATTATTTTCCGGTGCATGTGTAGGTGGGATCTGGACCACTTCTCCAACAGGTCCCCCTGGAATACTCTGGCATGAAATCGGCCAAACTGTATGGCCTCGTAGGCCGCTACCATTTTCCCCAACAACCGAATGCATTGATGGAACGACACGCTTGTTGGTTTCAATATTTGTTTGACCATTTTCTGGATTTCCAGAGCCTTTTCCACTGGAAGAAATACTCTCCGTACTTCTGTGTCCAGAATCATCCCTTAAAAGGATAATCTTGTCGTCGGTTCCAACTGCGACTTTGAAAATTCATGATCCAACCGTGTTGTTGGAGTATTGACAGGGAGAGTGCGATGTTCTGCACCAACTGTACCTTGTATCTCGCTTTTATCAGGAGATCGTCCAGATAAGGAATTATATTGACTCCTTTTTGACGAAGGAGGACCATCATCTCCGCCATCACCTTGGTGAATACCCTCGGTGCCGTGGAGAGTCCGAACGGCAATGTCTGGAACTGGTAATGGCAATCATGTACTGCAAATCTCAGATAAGCTTGGTGAGGAGAATAAATGGGAACATGCAAGTAAGCATCCTTTATGTCTACTGACACCATAAAGTCCCCCTCCTCCAGACTGGAAATCACTACCCTCAGGGATTCCATCTTGAACTTGAACCTTTTCAGGTAGAGATTCAGATTTTTCAGGTTGAAAATCGGTCTGACCGAGCCGTCCGGCTACGGAACTACGAAGAGGCTTGAATAAAAACCTTCTCCTTGCTGTGACAAGGGTACCAGGACAATGACCTGATCCTGACATAATTTTTGAATTGCCGTTGTTAATGCCTCTCTTCCTGGAAGAGAAGCTGGCAAGGTCGATTTGAAAAATCGGCATGGGGGACGTCTTGAAACTCTAGTTTGTACCCATGGGACACTATTTGTGAGACCCATGGGTCCAGGCCAGATTGAATCCAGATTTGGCTGAAAAGTTTCAGACGTGCTCCCACCCGAGCGGACTCCCACAAGGGAGCCCCAGCGTCATGCTGCAGACTTGGCAGGAGCAGGGGTTGACTTCTGCTCCTGGGATCCTGGAGACACTGTGGACTTCTTTCCTTTTCCCCTTCCCCTACCTGCAAAGAAGGGGGAACCTTTGGCCTTTTTGTATTTGTTGGGCCGAAAGGACTGCATGTGAGAGTGTTTTTTTTGCTGGTGCAGGAGCAGGAGGCAAGAATGTCGACTTACCTGCGGTAGCCGCTGAGGTAACGCATCCAGCCCATCACCAAACAAGACCTCTCCTTTATACGGGAGAGCCTCCATATTTCTTTTGGAATTTGCATCAGCATTCCACTGGCGAATCCACAATGCCCTTCGAGCCGATACTGCCATGGTAGCAGTTCTTGATCCCAAGAGACCAATATATTTCATGGTTTCTAGTACGTACGCAGCAGCGTCTTTGATATGACCTAACGTTAGGAGTATCTCATCTCCATTTATTGTGTTAATGTCTAATGACAAGTTTTCTGACCACTTTTTAGTGCAAAATGTGTTTATTGAAAAAACAATAGCAATAAAAAACGGTTAACATACAGACAATCGTAGTAGAGAATAATGTTGCAGTCCAACTGGAGGCCTGTTTAGCACCCGTGGCCAATAACAGAAAAGCATATATCAATGTTATATAATAGCACGGCACTTGGACAGATATAGTTCGATAGCAGACACATCATGTTAACCGTATTAGCCCAAAGCGAAAAACTAAATAAAGAAGAAGAGGAAAGAAAAGATACGGAGAGAAGCAGAGAAGAAGAAGAAAAGGGAAAGGATAAGAACAAGCATCAGAGTCAGAATCAGAATCACCTGGTCCAAAGCGCGAGTCTCCCGCTTGCCACAGAGTGGAAAGCAGTACGTTGAGGTGGAGAAGCATCTAAGAGGATGTCAAAGTCAGAAAAATAACACGCTACACACTGCCATATATGCACCTCATGCGAGTGCCTGCTGCGTGTGCATGAGCCCTCCCGTGCGTGCGCATACTCTCAGTTGCGTGCACCCGCAGGCGCGCGGTATGCGCATTTACGGTAGAGTTTATGTTCGTCTAGCGGGCGACTCAATCGTAACATATTTTATTCATATAATGTATTTTGTAGATTATGGTCCCTTTGATAGAATCTGAAAGTTTAGTTAATGTAGTATGTTCGGGGACAAAGAGATCCCTCTTTGTTTGATACGAAGGGTCAGACAGGGGTTACACAGTGGTGTTTAGTATCCATCGGAAGAGAATATAATTAGCAATATTCCGGTGTTGGTTTGAAGCGGATTAATCGCTCGTGCGTATAGTTATGGACATAAGAAGTTTATGGACATTTACTATATTTGCACTTTATTACCCATGCGGCGGGAAACCCAGTTTCCCTCCCACCTGAGCAGTTTGAAATAGTCACAGCCCACCTGTATGAACCAACCTATGACCTTTTGTTATAATGCGAAGACGAATTCCTGTGTCCAATGAACAATAAGAATGTAGGGACCATTGTACTGTATTGTGTGTAGTGTATAAAAGGACAAGCCGATCTGGGCCAGCTCTCTACTCTCTTCAACGGTTCTCATTGCTGATAATAGGGAGCTGGATATCCAGAAAAGGCGCTTGCGATTGTTTCCCCTGGTGCGTAAGTTCTCTGCAACCATATTGTCTCTTATTTTAAATGTTATAAGCTATTCTCTCTCTCCTTCCCCCTTAAATGTAATTGTATCTTTATTGTATTTTATGTGTAGTGATTCGGTTAGGTATTTTATGTTATCTTCGTAGTGTATAACTTGTATTGTATTATTCTTTTGCAATTGAACGTTCATTCATTTCCTTAAAAGGCGTTAGACCCTTAGACCGGTATTTGAGTGTTTATTATATTGCTAAGGGGTTCTCAGAGCGTCACATACGCTCATACAGCTTTTAAACTAACAAGGTTACACTGTGTTGCATTTACACCTTATCACTGCACAAGGGTTTACAGTATAAGTACATTGTATATGGTATAGTTAAAAAGGTTTAACTCTGTGAGCGTCAGCGCCGCTTGTGATCTCCTCGTGGTCTCGAGCGTCCGCTACGCTGATAGCGTATCATTACGTTAGTCGGCAGCCTATAGCGTGCTTGCCTTTACGCTCTAAGCCGTGAGCGAACGTGCCGCTCGTGCGTCTCATCCACGGCTAAGCGTTCGTTACGCTACGTGCGTACTCCTACGGTATTCCATACGCCAATTGCGTACTGTGTTCTTTAACCTTTTAGCGTGTTTTATACAAGGTATAGAATAGGCATTGTCAAGGACGAGGAAGAACTGGAAGCGAGGATGGACCTAAAGGTTGGGGAATCTTTGAAAAGTAGCCATCGAGCCCACGTATCCCTGAAGGATGAATAGCCCCCCTCAGCGGACGTCATTATATCATCTAAGTCCATATAAAGGTCTACTCTAGTCACCCAATCTCTAACGGTTGGAGGGGAGGAGGATCGCCAACGGACAGGAATCACCGCTTTGGCGGCATTGTTAAGATGGCATAACAGGGAGTGTTTATAGCTCGAGACGGGTCTGGACGAGTAGTGGAACAGCCAGAACAGAGGATCTGTCGGTACCGCTTCCCCCGTAATTTCGGCAGTAAGTGAAAGTATCTCCTTCCAGTAGGGCTGGAGCAAGGGGCACGACCACCATATATGGAGCGGGTTCCCTGGGCCAGAAGAGAAATGCCAGCAGGTGTCGGGGAAACCAAGACCCATTTTAGAGAGAATGTCAGGGCATCTATACCACCGGGAGATCAATTTGTACTGGGTCTCTACCACCAGTGTGCTAGGGGAGCAAGCATGAGCCAGTTTGAATATTTTCTTCCAAACGTCCCCCCCGAGCTCCCGGCCGAGGTTTTTGTCCCACGTCTCAGTAAAGGATGGGAGAGCTGAGCTGGAGTTCATCAATAGCTGGTTGTATATCAAGGAGATAGAGTGATATGGGGGTGACAAGCCATCGCAGAGGCGTTCGAACAGTGTAAGGGTTGAGGGCCTCCCCCCAGGGTAACCTTGGGAAACCAAAAAGTGGCGAACTTGCAGATAGCACCAAAAATCTCTGGGTGGTAAGCGCCATTTCGCCTGTAAGTCCGAAAAGGAGACAACCCCACCTCCATCCATCAGCTGCCCGACCCTACAGAGTCCTATATCAAACCAATGCTGGAAGGCCCGAGCGTCCATACCAGGGAGAAATCATTCATTAAATAGAAAAGACATGTAGGAGGAAGTCGGCGAGGAAACAGGGGGATTTTCTAATCGCCCTCCAACACGCCAAAGTTGGGCCCACAGTGGGGTGGGAAATGGCAGGGAGGGTGTGCAACCACGGGGTAACGGAAATAGGCGAGGGAAGCGCCTGGCTCTCAATTTGCACCCACTGTTTCGATGGAGCAGCTCTAGACCACCAAAGAATCCTCTGGAGGTGGCAGGCTCGGTAGTAACCTTGTATGTCTGGCAGGCACAAGCCACCTTTGTCTCTCTGCCTAACCATCATGGAAAATTTCAAGCGGGGTCTCTTGCCTCCCCAGATGAATTCTCTAAATAGCAGTTGGACCTCCTTAAACCAAGTGGAAGGGATTTTGATCGGTAGGGTCTGCAATAGATATAAGATTTTAGGAAGGGAATTCATCTTGAGAACACCCAGTCTGCCTAACCAAGAGAAAGACTTGGAAGTCCAAGACTGGAGGTCTGCCCGAAGCTTTGTTAGGAGAGGAGTAAAGTTGGAGTCGAAAAGACGTGAAAGATCCCTGGTAATGGTAGTCCCTAAGTATTTCAATTGAGAGGTGTGCCAGGTGAAGGGGAGTGCCGCTTTAAGACCAGATACCATGGTAGGCGGGGCAGTAAGATTCAGGGCCACTGATTTAGAGTAATTAATTTTAAAATTAGAGAGCTCGCCAAAGAGCCTGAACTCGACCATTAGATTAGGTAAGGAAACTATAGGGTTCGTGATTGTAGCCAGTAAATCGTCAGCGAAGAGGGCTAGCTTATAGTCAGTGTCCTGAAGCCTGATCCCAGAAATATTTGGATTCAGCCTAATTGCCCTAGCTAGGGCCTCCATACAGAGAATAAAAATCATGGGGGACAGAGGACAGCCCTGCCTAGTCCCATTATTAATATCGAACGATCCGGATAAGGAACCGTTAATCATGATTCTAGCCGAAGGGGAAGTGTAAAGGGCCAGGACGCGATGTAAGCAGGTCGGACCCAGTCCCATGTGCCTCAACACCCCAGCCATAAAACCCCAGTCAATTCTGTTGAGCGCTTTTTCAGCGTCAGTGGATAGTAGGATTGCCGGGGAATCTTGTAGGGAGACGTAGTGTATAAGAGCAATGATCTTAGACGTGTTGTCCTTCGCCTCTCGACCAGGGACAAACCCCACTTGGTCACTGTGTATAAGGGAGGGTAGGAGGGACCTGAGCCTATTAGCTAGGAGTTTAGCGAAGAGTTTGACGTCAACATTGAGAAGGGATATAGGCCAGTAGCTGGGGCACAGGGAGGGGTCCTTGCCTTCCTTAGGGATGACTGCGATGTAGGCCTCAAGAGACTGCCTAGAAAAAGGATTAGTATCGGAGACTGTGTTGCATGCGTCCAAGAGGAGAGGGAACAATTTATCCTTAAAGGCTTTATAATAATTGATGGTGAAACTGTCAGGGCCCGGACTCTTCCCAGAAGGAGCGGATTTAATAGCATCATCAAGTTCTTGGGAAGTAAAGGGCCTCTCCAACTTCTCCCCGGCATCCTCGGAGAGTTTAGGGAAGCCGATCTTTGTAAGGTAGGCGTCCACGTCGCGTGACCTATCGCCAGTCGAATCGGAAGAGGGGAGATTGTATAGGGATGTGTAGTACGAACAGAATGTCTCCGCAATTTTGTCCATGTCGTGGAGAGAATGCCCATGTGCATCTTTTATGGAGGAGATAAACGAGAGCGCCCTCTGATTACGCAAAGCCCGGGCAAGCATTTTGCCCGGCTTGTTGCCCCATCGGTAATACCGATTACGACACTTCCGAAAGGAGAATTTCACTTTATCCAACAGTAATTTATTCAGGGACGAACGGGCAGTGACCAGATCTACATAAGTGTCAGGGGAGAGAGTGGCCTTATGGGTGGTTTCTAGGGATTCAATTTGCCGCAAAAGTCCCTCAATTTGGGCCAAACGTTGTTTCTTTAGATAGGAGCCCAACTGAATGCACTTTCCCCGGATTACACAATTATGAGCCTCCCAAATCGTCAAGTCAGAGACATCAGGAGAGACGTTACACTCAATATACGTATCAATGGCATCCTCAAGTTGGGCTTTACAATACGGGTCGTGTAACAGAGACTCCTTAAAGCGCCACGAGCGTCGCTGGGCAAGAGATGGTCCGATGACAATATCTAGTCTGACCGGAGCGTGGTCGGACCATGTTGTCTGGCCGATGGAGGCATCGCAGGCCAGGGGCAAGTGTCTGTGGTCAAGAAGAATATAATCCAGTCTAGAGTATGAGCATGGAGGAACTGAATAATATGTGTAATCCCGGTCAGACGGATGGAATATGCGCCAGACGTCGGACAGCTGATGGCGGTGGAGGAGGCGCCCCACCCTCCCGGACAAGCGGTGATGCACTAACGTGGGCCTGGAGGAGGTGTCTAGGGTGTGGTCAAGGGCCCAGTTGAAGTCTCCCCCCACAATCAGGATCCCCTGTTTCAACGCGTCGACCCTGTCCAGAACAGCCTCGAGAAAGGCAGGTTGACCTTGGTTGGGAGCATATATGTTAACAATCGTAAAAGTTGTATTAAAAATAGAGCATATAAGTAAGAGGCATCTCCCCTCCTCCAACCTGTGGACCACCACATTGGTGATGGGTAAATGTTTAGCAAAAAGGATGGCCACACCCTTGGACTTAGAATGGGAATAATTACAATAATACGAGGTGGGAAAGAACCGATTCCTGATATGAGGTGCAGAGGGGGAGTGTCGGAAATGGGTCTCCTGCACAAGGACAATATTAGCCCTCTCCGCATGAAACGAACGGAGAGCACCGGCCCTCTTCTCAGGGACGTTTAAACCCCTGGCGTTTATGGAGAGTATCCGAAGTGTAGAAGCCATATGTCGTGGAGGTAGAGGGCTTCAAAGATCTCAGGCTGTGGACCAGGTGAAGAGATGAAGAAAAGGAAGGATAGAACGAAGGAAAGAAAAGAAGAAAGAGGAGTGACCAAGAACAAAAAAGAAAAGAAGCAACATACCAGAGTAGGTCGAACAGTAAGATACCGCAGCCGTACAGGAAAGGGACCGTAAGGGTGCCCCTGTCTCGGGAAAACCATAGCGTTAGGGGGTACAGTAGGGGGTCACAGCCCCGCCATCCTAAAAACAATCATTTCAAGTAAAACATGAGCAATGAAGATACCGGTGTTGGTTGAGCAATGCAGGAACAGTAACATAAAAATAACAATAATAGCAATGCTAATAGTAATAACTGCAATAATGGTAAGGGTCCTTTCAGGGTAGAGAAGAGAGAGAAAAAAAAAAGGGGGGTTTCAAGGGGCGTAAATGAGGACCACAACTGTATTAAGTATACACGCTAGAATACGGTTCGGGGTCTAAATGCAGGGTAGTACTCGACAGCTATGACGGGATATAAGTATGAGAAACAGGGTATAAGTATTGTCGAGTCGTCTAAGGGGACTGAGGGGAGGGGGGGGGAGAAGAGAAAAAAAAGGGGGGGGGGAACACACAATAAATCAAAGGACATGAGGCAAAATCAACATAGAAACTAAGCAAATGAGTCTCACAGGGGGGACCAACTACAGATCCGACATAAGAGACTGTCAGAATCAGAACTCAAAAAGGACCTGCAAGGCCTTTCAGCTGGACTCTCGTCAGGTGGCATATACCGATTGGAGGGGATCCTCGCCTTTGGATTTCCTCTTCGGATTCTGGACCTTGTGCCACCTCTCTCTTCTGGGTGGGTTGGCAGAGGCCAGGGTGGGGAGAGTAAAAGCTCGCCAATCCGGGAGGGAAATATCCCCCAGTCCCAAAGCAGAGCAAAATCCAGGTAAATCCGCTGGGGATTGGAGAGAGAGGATCCTACCACAATGGGAGACTTTCAGGGAGAACGGAAAACCCCATCTGTACTTCAGGTCGTGTTTGCGTAGCGTTTCTGTCAAGGGCTTCAGCAACCTCCGCTGTTGGAGCGTACGCCAGGAGAGGTCTTGAAAAATTTGGATTCGGGTACCATTAAAATCAACTCCTTCCAAATCGCGTACCTTGCGAAGAATCTCCTCTTTCTGTGAGAAATAATGGAGTCTGCAGATGACGTCCCTCGGGCGTTCAGAAGCTGGCCCTTTTGGTCTGAGGGCTCTATGAGCCCGGTCGAATTCAATCGAGTCAGAGGAGTCCAGGCCCAGGATTTCACCAAATATTTTGGTTAGAGCGTCAACAAGGCCGGACGGAGGAACCTCCTCAGGGAGGCCCCGGACTCTAATATTGTTTCGACGGCCTCTGTTGTCCAGGTCGTCTAATTTATTCTGCAGTAGTTCCATGTCCGACCCCTGTTGAGCGACTGTGTCCCGAAGCTGGAGTAGTTGGTCTTCTACTGTGTCCCTTTCCTCCTCCAATGAGAAAACTCTAGTTCCCAGATGTTTAATATCAGATTGCACCGATGAGATCTGGGTTTGAATAGAGTCCTGGAGTCGGCATTCAAAAGCTTGCATGTCTGGTTTGGAAGGAAGGGAACGGACGTGAGTCAAAATTTCCCCAATTTCACCCCACAGTTGGGTCATTTGGGCCCGTAGATCTCCAGTCGTGGGAGAGGAAGCCATCGTGGGCGGAGCAACACCCGTATCAGGCGCAGTAGGAGGGAGGTCAGCAACCGGCGGTAAGGATAAGTAGGATCGGAGATTCGATTGAGACGCGGTACTACGTGTAGACCAGGCGGATTTTCCCTGTTGATTTTTCTTGCCTCTGGCCATCAGAAGAGGGGGAGAGAAAGGACCATTTCACAAGGACAACATTATATTCTTATAAGGATGACAGGGGGTACATTCCCCCACTAGTTAGACAGCATAGCCGGTGGAGAGCAGCCGCACTCATATCCCATCAGCGATCACGGGGCAAGCGCCCGGGAGCATGTAAATGAAGAACAGTCCAGCAATACAGTATACCGCTATCAGAGAAGGAGTATCTCAATGCAGCAGGAGCCCCTGCGTAGTATCCTGCGAGAGTACCCCGGTATTGAAGGGTACGAGCAGCTGAGCAGTGCGGGATTCCCACCAACCCCCCGGAAGCAGGAGCCAGGTGGAGAGAGATGGTCAGCCAGGCAGCAGGGGTGAGGGCAGCGTTGACGTTGGTGGGCCGCCTCAGAGGGCTCAAAGGGTCCTCTGACCCAGCAAGGTATCCAGCAGGGGGGACACCGCAGGGCAGAGCGGCCGGCAGGAAAGAGAGCCCAGCCGGGTATGGTAGCTGCGGCCGCAAGTGGACCCCCGGGCCTCAGTGGAGTAGAGCTAATTCAACAGCCGGAAGAGCACTCAAACCTATTCCACCCCCTTAAACATATACCGCAGGCACCAGCGCCTGTGCCCTCGGAGCCTAAGGCACAGCTGCGGCACCTGTCAGCGGAGCTCCGGGACCAGTTGTGTAGGGGAGCAGGAGGAGAGCGGGTGCCGGCAGAGAGGTCCGTGAAGCCCGGGCGGCCAGCCGCACAGCGTCGTGGGACCCAGGCTGCAGAGGGGAAGGAGGAGGTAAGGAGGGTGAGACACGGCAAGCAGCCTGGCGGCTCCGGGAGACAGCGGGTATGGTGATTGCTGCTGGAGCTTCGGTTTCGGAGCAGACTCACCCTCACGCCCGGGTTCAGCACTCGGTCATCTGGGGAGGGTGCAGGGGATCCGGGCAGAGCGGCAGGAGGTTGATGGGGTCCGCTAGGTGCCAAGCCGCGACGGAGCCCTGCTTCCGGACATCCGGCCTGGGTTGTCCTCAAACTTCAGGCCCCGGCTTCATGCTGGAGGAAGGCCGAAATCCGCAGGAGCGCTGAAAAGCACTCCCCGACTCTGCGGGTCCCCCACAGCGGCAACAGCAACACAGGAGAGGTCTCAGAGGGCAAACTGGGGCGTCCAGGGAAAGGGTAGGATGGGTAAAAGGCAGTAGAAGGGCAATGCTTACAGGAGCTGGGGAGAAGCACTTCCACTCTCCACAACGACCAGGCCATGCCCCCTGACCACTTTTTAATAGCACTATTCACCCACGCACAGACAATGGTAGGGCTGAGTAGTGTCCCATTGGCCACATCAATAGATCACCTCACTCACTTGCGGTCTGTCGGCTCCTTAAGTGAAGCCATTCCAGGCGCAGGGAGAAACACCTTTTCTCTTTTATGACAGGGCCCTGTCTAATATGCGGGGTGACTCCCACCTTTTGGTAAAAGGTAAGCTGCCCGAATTCCTTTTGGGAATCTGACATTTCTTTTCAGGTTAAATCAGACTCCCTCCAAGAAACTGTTCAACTCCTGAGGTGGAGGGAAAATTATATTACTTCTTTACTAAAGTAAACCCTCTCCTTGTGGTAAAAGAGGGGGCTTCGTAACTTCTAACACCTCCTTTATAGCTAAAACATGTTTTGAATGCTTTTTGCTAACTTAGGACCTATTCCCCTGGAATCACTAGTGTCGACACGAGTCCGTGTCGGTATCAGTTTGTACTACTTGTGCAAATTTGTATGTGACCCAGTGGGGTCCCTGTGGATGAAAGACAGAACTATTAAAAATCACATCTTCAACAGATTATATTCAGTTTTCTGTATGAGATTCAGTAGTGATTCACACTATCATGTAACCTTTCACCCAGTCAGGCTCTTGGTGTCATATTACACCTCTGTGTCTCTAACATGTCTCCCACAGAGGAAGAGATTCCCTGCCACAGACATGTCACACACGTGCTCAACCACACCACAGACACTCCAGGACTTATAGGGGACAGACCCACAGTAAAATCTGTCAGAGGGACACAGATAGGATTTGCTAGAACCCAGCGCCAGTAACACAATGTCTGTGAACACAAAATGCCCACTGACATGCAGCGCTTTTATAATGCTAATCACACAATTATATAGCACCAAATTCACTGTGGCCCCCCTGTTTTGCACCCTGATACTTGTTCAGTAGTGGAGAAGGACCAGTGTTGTCTCTGCAGCCTGAGGAGAGAGAGAAAATGGTGCAGAGCAGTGTGCTGGCTGACTGAGGAGGCGTGTTTCTCCTCAGCTTTTATGAGGTAATTTTTTATACTGGCGGGGGTAGGACTGTGCCTCAGCAACTTATGCCCCTTATTTATGCCAGTTTCCATAGGTTTCATGCTGCCTGGGGAGCCCCCCCCCCCCCAGCGTGCCCTGCACCCTGCAGTGCCTGTGCATGTGTGAGCAATATGGCGCGCTGCGCTCCCGCCAGCAGCGCAGTACCTTTAGCCGTCACTTTCTTGATTGAAGATCTGTCTTCTGACACTCACCTGTCTTCTGACTTCTGGCTCTGTGCGGGGGGTGACGGCGTGCTGTGGGAGTGAGCATTTAGGTGCGGCTAGCGTTCAGTTCCCTTCAGGAGCTAATGGTGTCCTGTCAGCCAGAAGCAGAGCCATGAAACTCTTTAGGAAATTGGTTCCTATTTCTGCCCCCTCAGTCTCACGAAGCAGGGAGACTGTTGCCAACAGTTCTCCCTGAAAATAAAAAACCTAACATACAGTAAGTCTTTTCAGAGAAACTCAGTAGAGCTCCTCTGGAGTGCATCTAGTCTGCCTGGGCACATTTCTAAAACTGAGGTCTGGAGGAGGGGCATAGAGGGAGGAGCCAGTTCACACCCTTGAAAAGTCTTAAAGTGCCCATGGCTCCTGCGGAACCGTCTATACCCCATGGTCATGAAATGGACCCCAGCATGCTCTAGGACGTATAAGAAAATACTGCTTCATGCCCCTTACATTATTTGTCATTTTTCCTCTTATATTTCTTCCTAGTACACATTATACCACACAACATAATGCCCATTACACATTATGCTATACACCATAATGCCTGTGATACGTTATGCCACACACCGTAATGCCCCTTATACATTATGCCACACCTAAAAGCCCATTACACATTGTGCCACACTCCATAATGCCCATTACACATTATGCCACACACAGCAATGCCCCTTACACATTATTCCACACATGCCCATGACACGTT
Source organism: Pseudophryne corroboree (assembly GCF_028390025.1). Classification (NCBI taxonomy): domain Eukaryota; kingdom Metazoa; phylum Chordata; class Amphibia; order Anura; family Myobatrachidae; genus Pseudophryne; species Pseudophryne corroboree. Next base: position 447,469,956 of record NC_086447.1, read on the forward strand.
ATACCACACACACTGTAATGCCCATTACACAATATGCCCATTACACAATACACAATACACATTACACATGCCCATGACACGTTATACCACACACACTGTAATGCCCATTACACAATATGCCCATTACACTGTAATGCCCATTACACAATATGCCACACACCTCAATGCCTGTGACACATTATGCCACACATCACAATGCTCATGATACATTATGCCACACACCACAATGCCCATTACACTTTATGTCACAGTAAGGCTTCTAATTACTTTTAAATTACCTGCTCATTGACAGGGGTTTCATGCTCGTTGCCAGGGGTTTCATGCTCTGGGTTTCATGCTTGTTGCCAGGGGTGTCATCCTTGTTACATGGTGTATGGCCAGCTTTAAGTGATAAGTGCTATGTGGTGAAGGTCAGATGACGTAATAATAATTATAATAGTAAGTTAATAGGTGTATGATACAATATAAAAATTAATATAAAAATTAATATAAAAATTGCCCAGCGCTAGCCAATATTATTCAAATACCTGCCGCCTCTTAAGTGGGCTGGCTCTTCCCACAGATATAAGAACTAAAAACAACGTTTTCCCCACAAAGTGGGGAGAGTAGAGGCGCTGATATTTGAATAAACAATTAATTAATTAAAATAAATCATAAAACAATATTAAAATACACCGTGTATCTATATATATAATTTGTATTTATTAACTCAATATTTAAGAAATTACCGGCCGGTAAAAAATACAATGTACCCACTATTCAAACAAGCACATGAAAATACATTTAAAACAATCTGCAATAGGAGTGTCCTTTATGAGGGTTTTGTTAAGTGTCCAAGTGCTGATAGGTTGTTTAATCCACCTGAGAAAGAAAGCCCAAATGTGACTTTATATACAGTCCTCCCGGCCGCTGGTAGCTATTCCTTTTCATGCGGACATATCTCGAGGTACAGTACAAAGTCTTTTGTTTGTTTATAATTGATGAGAGAAGGTAAGAAATAATAGTGACTCACCAATCACGTGAATTTACACTCTGCTGTTTGCCAGATATAACTCAATCGGCATATCACATAGGAGCCTGTAATTTCCTCTCTGTTATCACGGGCCAGTGATTGGTATTGCAGACGCTTTTTCAGCAACAGTATCCCAGGCAGAACACAATGTAGCGGTGACCATTCATCCGCTCTCCGTGTCGGAATGCACGCCGCACACGGATCACACAGCAGGCACTATCCCTTCTTTGGACACTACGGGTATTTGCAGGGTGGTCGTAACAAGTTCCCCTCCTCAGCATGGGAGAGTAAATAGAAGCCGGCCAGTAGTCTACAATTGCTGGTTTACGCGTTTCCCCGCCTTAGGGTCCCGTCGGCGGCTTCATCAGAACATATGTTCTGATCACGTGATTGGTGAGTCACTATTATTTCTTACCTTCTCTCATCAATTATAAGCAAACAAAAGACTTTGTACTGTACCTTGAGATATGTCCGCATGAAAAGGAATAGCTACCAGCGGCCGTGAGGACTGTATATAAAGTCACATTTGGGCTTTCTTTCTCAGGTGGATTAAACAACCTATCAGCACTTGGACACTTAACAAAACTCTCATAAAGGACACTCCTATTGCAGATTGTTTTAAATGTATTTTCATGTGCTTGTTTGAATAGTGGGTACATTGTATTTTTTACCGGCCGGTAATTTCTTAAATATTGAGTTAATAAATACAAATTATATATATAGATACACAGTGTATTTTAATATTGTTTTATGATTTGTTTTAATTAATTAATTGTTTATTCAAATATCAGCGCCTCTACTCTCCCCACTTTGTGGGGAAAACGTTGTTTTTAGGTGTATGATACACCTAGAAACTTACTTTTATATTTATTACTGCGTCAGCCGGCCTTCACGCAATTTTTGGACAAGTCCGGACACGCCTGCGTTATCCGGACCGCACCCCACCAACGGTGTTCTAATGCCATTGGCACACCCCCTCCTGCTCCGCGACCGCCTCAGTCAGGCAGAGGAGATCGCACCAGTGAGATGCTTTTAGCTTCTCATTGAAACTTACTGGGTGCGCATGCGCAGTGTGCCCACTCCACAAAACCCTTCAGAGTGTGCCTCTGAATCATCCCGAGAGTTTGAAAAGGGGATCATCACAGGCTGCATGATGTCATGTTTCCAGGGTGACACGGAACTGGTTATACAAAAAAATCAATAACCCAGAGGGACTGGCCAGCTTAGAGTCCAGATCTTAACCCCATTAAGGATCTCTGGGATGAATTGGAGCAATGAGAGCATTCTAGACTGATTCAACCTTCTTTATTGTCACAGTTGGTCACTGTACTTAAGGCGGAATGGCAAAATATACAGCCTGCTGTTGTCCAGGAATTTGTGGACAGTTTGCCAATAAGGGTGTCTGCAGTAATCAATACACACAGTGGCCCTACAAAGTACTGACGACAATAAAATCTCATTGCTCTATTTGCTGTCAGTGTCCAGTCACTTTTGTCTACATAGTGTAGATAGTGTACATAGTGTATATAAGCCCCTACTATCCTGAGTCTAAGATTTGCCGACATCTCAGTATTGGTAAGACCATCTATATCTATGGAAAAAGGGCAGCTGTTATAGGCAGCAGAACTCTTCAGCATGATTCTAGGGGTCGTATGAAAATAAGTAGATTTATGGTAAGAACTTACCTTTGTTAAATCTCTTTCTGCGAGGTACACTGGGTTCCACAGGGAATAACATCGGGGGGAGGTGGGGTGTAGAGTAGGATCTTGATCCGAGGCACCAACAGGTTAAAAGCTTTGACTGTTCCCAAGATGCTCAGTGCCGCCTCCTCTATAACCCCGCCTCCGTGCACAGGAGCTTAGTTTTGTTTACCAGTCCAATGCAGTAGCTGGTAAAAGAGACAACAACCGTTAGTAGCCACATACACCACATTCTCACAATAGGAGAAGGTATTAGTGGCTAATGCCATACAAACCCAAAGAAGATAAGTGCGTCAGGGTGTGCGCCCTGTGGAACCCAGTGTAACTCGCTGAAAGAGATTTAACAAAGGTAAATTCTTACCATAAATCTCTTTTTCTGCAGCGGGGTACACTGGGGTTCCACAGGGAATAACATCGGGGATGTCCTAAAGCGGTTCCTTATGGGAGGGGACGCACTGTAGCGGGCACAAGAACCCGGCATCCAAAGTAAGCATCCTGGGAGGCGGAAGTATCAAAGGCATAGAACCTTATGAAAGTGTTCACTGAGGACCATGTAGACGCCTTGCACAATTGTTCAAGGGTCGCACCACGGCGGGCCGCCCCAAGAAGGTCCAACAGACCGAATAGAATGGGCTTTGATGCTAGCAGGAGCTGGAAGGCCAGCCTGTACATAAGCATGTGCAATCACCATTCTAATCCATCTGGCCAAGGTCTTCTTGTTAGCAGGCCAGCCACATTTGTGAAAACCAAACAGTACAAAGAGAGAATCAGACTACCTAATAAAGGCTGCCCTCTTCACATAGATACGGAGAGCCTGTACCACATCCAAAGACCTCTGTTTGGAAGACAATTCAGGAGAGACAAAGGCCGGAACCACAATCTGCTGGTTAAGGCGGAAAGAAGACACCACCTTAGGTAGATAACCAGGGCGCGGTCTAAGAACCGCCTGGTAACGGTGAAAAATCAGATAGGGGGACCTACACGACAAGGCACCCAAATCTGATACCCGTCTAGCAGAGGCAATAGCCAGCAGAAACAAGACCTTAATAGAAAGCCACTTAAGGTCTGCAGATTCAAGAGGTTCAAATGGAGACTCTTGCAAGGCCTCCAGAACCACCGACAAATCCTAAGGAACCACAGGTGGGACATAGGGAGGTTGAATCCGTAAAACACCCTGAGTGAATGTATGAACATCAGGCAGAGTCGCAATTTTTGCTCTGAAACCATACCGACAAGGCAGAAATATGACTCTTGAGGGAGGCCAGCCGAAGGCCCAAGTCCAGGCCCTGTTGTAGGAAGGCCAAAAATTTGGCCATACTAAACTTGTAAACAACATGATTGTTAGATGCGCACCAAGCAAAGTAAGAATTCCAGACCCTATGTTAAATCCGATCAGAAGCCAGCTTATGGGCCTTCAACATAGTTTGAATGACCGCCTCAGAAAATACTTTGGCCCTCAGTACGGAAGCTTCAAGAGCCACGCCGTCAAAGCCAGCCGGGCCCTGAGCAAGGAGGTCTGGTCGTTGTGGAAGCAGAAGAGGACGCTCCAGCAGGAGACCCTGTAGGTCTGAGAACCAATGCTGTCTGGGCCACGCCTGAGCTATCAGAAGTAGGATTCCTCCTTCTCGCTTGAACTTCCTCACTACTCTGGGCACGAGTGACACCGGAGAGAACACGTACGGCAGCCGAAAGTTCCATGGAATTGCCAGTGCGTCCATGAACTCCGCTTGAGTATCCCTTGTTCTTGCTCTGAAGACCGGAACCTTGTGATTGTGTCGGGACGCCATCAGGTCTACATTTGGTAGGCCCCACTTGTCCACTAGGAGTTGAAATACTTCGGGATGAAGGCTCAACTCTCCGGCGTGTACATCCTGACTGCTGAGGAAGTCCGCTTTCCAGTTGAGGACCCCTGGAATGAACACTGCCGAGATGGCTGGTAGATGGCGTTCTGTCCATTGAAGAATCTTTGACACTTCCATTATTGCCATGCGGCTTTGAGTGCCGCCTTAATGATTTATGGACGCTACCATGGTGGCGTTGTCCGACTGTACATGAACAGGCCTGTTCTGTACCAGGTGCTGGGCCAGTTTCAGAGCATGGAACACTGCCCGCAATTTCAGAATGTTTATCGGGAGGAGAGACTCCTCCCTGGTCGACCGACTCTGAAGAGAGTGTTGCTCCAATACTGCGCCCCAACCACTCAGACTGGCATCCGTTGTCCCCTGCACAATTGTTGGTCCTGTAGCCATCAGCTCAGTGACAAATTAAGCTATGGAGACAAGGAGATCATGTGATACCTGATCCGGTGAGGCAGGCCGTCCCACTTGGCAAGAATCAGCTTCTGCAGAGGGTGGAAATTTAATTGAGTGTACTCTACAATGTCGAAAACCGACACCATGAGGCCTAGTATTTGCATCGCCGAGTGTATCGACAGCACAACTGCTGGTTGTGTGTGTCCAACAATGCCCCCAGGTGCACCATGCTCTGAGCAGGGACCAAGGATGATTTCTTTCAGTTGATGAGCCACCCATGGGCTTGCAGAAACTGGACCGTCAGATACAGATGACGGAGGAGAACATCTGGGGAATTCACCAGGATCAGCAAGACGTCCAGATACGGTAGGATCCTGATACCCTGACGGCGGAGCATGGCCGTCATCACTGCCATTACCTTGGTGAAGATTCGCGGAGCCATAGTCAGTACATAGTCAGTACTAAGGGTAAGGCCCAGAATTGATAATGGAGGTTGCCAATAGCAAACCGCAGGTATAGCTGATGTGACACGGCAATAGGTATATGTAGGTAAGGTCCAGGGATACCATATAGTCCCCTGGCCCCAAAGACAGGACAGTAGAGCGAACGGTTTCCATACAAAACTTGGAGACCCTCACAAACTTGTTCAAAGACTTGAGGTTGAGAATGGGCCGAGAGGAACCATTCAGTTTTGGGACTAGGAACAGTGTTGAATAGTACCTCCTGCCTCTCTGAGCCAGAGGCACCGGCACTAATACTCCCGTGTCCAGGAGGGACTGAACCATCGAACGAAGAGTCTTTGCCTTTACCTGATCCGAAGGGATGTCTGTCAGGCAAAAGTGATGAGGGGGACGTTTCTTGAAGGATATGGCATATCCGTGAGTGACGACTTCCTGTACCTAGACGTCTGAAGGTGTCTTCAACAGGCACGTTTAGGTTTGGGCTTAGTGGATTTGGAAGTACGAGCCTGTATCGGGTACACCTGACCCTTTGCCTAACCTGGAGCTCGAAAGGAACAAAAGGAAGTACTCTTAGCCTTCGGAGTCGAAGGAGTAGTACTAGGCAGACATGCAGTCTTAGCAGATGCTAAGTCAGCAATGATCTTGTTGAGATCTTCCCCAAAAAGTATGTTTCCCTCAAAAGGGATCACCTCCAAGGCCTTTCTAGAGTCCAGATCTACAGACCAGGACCACAACCAGAGGATCCGGCGAGCCAGAATAGACATAGTAGATGCTTTGGCCACCAGGATACCTGCATCAGATGCCGCTTCCTAAATATAATGGGAGGCCGTAATAATATATGAAAGACACTGCCTAGCATTATCAGGAAAATTATACGGTAGTTCCACCTCAACTTCCTGAACCCAGGCCTCTATAGCTTTTGCAGCCCAAGAGGCCGCAATAGTAAGCCTATGCATAGCTCAGGCAAGAGTGTAAATAGACTTCGAGCAACCCTCCACACGCTTATCCGTCGGTCCCCTCAGGGAGGTGACGGTAGTGCCAGGCAGAGCAGATGAGACCACCAGATGCGCAACCACTGGCGTGAATCCAATGGCGGCAGTGTTTCCTAATTGATACTCTGCAGCGAGGGGATAACGAGCTAGCATCTTCGTAGACAAGGAAAACTTCTTACCCGGTTTTCCCAGGATTCCTGACTAATATCAACCAAGTGGTCAGAATTAGGTAAAACCAACTTAGTAACCTTCTGACCTTTAAACTTATCTGGTTTGGCAGAGGTAGCTAGAAGCCCTTCATCATCATTGATTTGAGTATCAGCCTGATAGCCTCCAAGCGGTCAGGAAAATCCACCTGTGTCAGAAATTCCCCATGAGAAGCATCTGCATCAAAGTCTGAAGGGTCAGTGAAAGCGCCATCTACATCGGACGAGGTATCCAAAACATGTGTGGATTGTGAGGAAGTAATGGCCCGTTTAGATGAACCCCTGGTCTTATGCGGGCGAGTGTCAGGATTTTGCTTAGCTAGTGACTGATGTAATTGCTGTAACCGAGAGAACAGAGTATCTGCCCATGGCGGATTAACTGCAGGGACAATATATAACTGTAATGGCACAGGAGGTCCCACAGGGGGCACAAGTCTAACTAGCATAGTCAGTAAATTAGAGAAAACAGCCTAAGGTGGGTCTTGATTTGCCCCCGTTGCTGCAGACTGATCATGGGGTATAGAACCCCCAGTACCTGAACCCTCAGCTGCTACGTTTTCCTCCGAGAAATCCGTGGCATCAACACTGCACGGTGCAGGATCAGCCATGGATTTACCACCCTGTGTAGCAGACATAATATGTAAGCATGACCCTAGAGTGTAACAGTACAAGATAAGCAGACAAACTACCTGACAAAAATCCCCTGTACGGTGTGACTGCAAGGCAGAGCACAAACTGAGGATTTCTGAGGTAAAATGTGAGGTAAAATGTGACTGAAAAACACAGAGAAAAATACAAAATATATATATATCCTGTGAAATACCTATATTAGATAGATAGATAGATAGATAGATAGATAGATAGATAGATAGATAGATAGATAGATAGATAGATAGATAGATAGATAGATAGATATAACAATGCACAGTAAAGACTGGATGTATATCACAGGGTACTTGTACTAAATAACCCTGAATATATGCACTTGTTCTTAACTAACACTGTCTAGACGACATGTATAATACTTAAGTGTCCTGTAAATGTACAGCACTGATGAAGAAGGTGGCATTACAGAGTCCCAGAGTCAGTGTAGCATGTGTGTAATGGCACCCAAACGCTGACAGGGAGTGAGGGAGATAGAGAGATGCCGTTCCAGGGCGGAAACATTTACTCTAAAAGGTGCCCAGGGGCTGGGGGAGGGGCTACAGGTCAGAGCCTTATCCCCTTGCTGGACTTTACCACCTGGTACTGTGGGCCATAATAAAACGGTTATATATATAACTGACCAGTGCCCCTGCCTTGGTGGTCTAGTGGGGTCCCTGTACAGCCACAGTGTCCACACCAGTGCGCGTGGCCCGCCTCCTAATGGCCGTGGATGATCGCGATTTTCCATGGGTCCTGCCTGGGGGACCTTCTTACCTCCTCCCTTGATGCGGCCATGCGATCCTGGAGAGCAGCGGCAAGTGTGTGTGCCCTAGGTGAAGAACCGGAGCCTCCGCTGTAAGTACCCGGCAACCAGGGACGCAGGAGTATACAGTGCCGCCGGGGGAGGTGATGGAGCTGCAGCAGGAGATGTCAGAATCTCCTGCTGCAGCTCCATCACCTCTCCCGGCGGCGCTAAGAGTGCCTCCTCTGCAGCCCTTGAAGACTTCTATCTTCTTTTAAAAAAGCTCTTTTCAGGGCTGCTGGAGCAGCCCTGCCTGTTAGTGTCCTGCCTGCAGGGCACCAACTTACAAACTGAGCTCCTGTGCACGGAGGCGGGGTTATAGAGGAGGCGGCGCTGAGCATCTTGGGAACAGTCAAGGCTTTTAGCCTGTTGGTGCCTCAGATCAAGATCCTACTCTACCCCCCCTCCCCCCCTCGATGTTATTCCCTGTGGAACCCCAGTGTACCCCACTGCAGAAAATTGGGTGTATCATAACAACCAGTAAAGGTCTCTCTCATCTGTCACCGCAATATTGGAACAACCCATTAGATAATGCATTTCTGTCCATTAGCTACTCAGGAAGTCATTGCACTTTTTATAATGAAATTATTTGATCACCTTATTTTAGTGGACCTTATATTACAGGGCTTACTGTATGGCAGGGACGATTTTCTGATTATTAGTGAAATTACCTTTTTGAGCACCCTTTGCCATTCTCTTTGTACTCTTACAGCTGTTTCCTGACAAGTTGCGTATAACCGCTCACGCAGTAGTGCGTATTAGTGCGTGGTGTGAGTAATTATGGTAGCATTTGTATTCGCATGGAAAAGCCACAAAGACACATTTCATATTTAATCCACATAGTGCACGATTTACAGATAGCCTACATGCACCACACCAGCGAGTTACACTTGCTTGAAAGGTACAATAACAAAGGAATTCACCTTTACAGGATATGAGGGGACAGAATTAGGTTAGGAGGTGGTGTACAGTATATTAAGAGCAATATTCCGGTAGCAGTTTGCAGAAGATAGCACGCTCCTGCACATAGCTATGTGCAGGAACATAATATTAATATTACACTGTATTTACTGTACTTTGATATTCGGTGGGAACCCAGTGGAGACCATCTGCAAGTGCACCTGGACCAGGCATCGCCCACCTATTCAAACCGACCTATGACCCCTCCTGTACTGTAAATGACCAGCCCTTTGACCTATGGGTGAAGAGATCACAGTTTCTATTGTATCATGAACTGTACAAATGTATAAAAAGCCAAGCTGCCTGGCCGGTTACACATTCTCTGAAAGGCATCTATCTTGATTGACTGAGGACCGGGACCGGGTGGCGCTTGCGAACAAACGTATGTATCATTGATTGTAGCCTGTATCTCTTATTGTGAATTGTATTACTATTGTAACCCCCTGTTAGTAAATAACTGTTGGTGGGTCAGACCCCAATATATTTAAATACAATTGGTGTCGTGTCCCTTTCCTGCTAAGGTTTAAGGTGTATTTCAGCCACACGTATAGCTGCATTGTGATTACAGCATGTCGGTGTGTGTGTACGCAAAGTGTGTACTTTGTACGTCCATTGCAGCATGTGTACGCAAAGTGCGTACATGGTACGGGCCTGTGTACGCTAACTGGGTAAAAAGTACGTAGGTTAAGGATTACATTCAGCAGCCGCAGCAGCTAAGGTTTTAGTGTAAAAGGTATAGCTTTTCTTTCCTGTAAGTTAATCAGCATTAACAATTGGGAGCTCTTCCGGTTTTTCACACACTCATAGACTTGCAGATCAGAGCAGACTTTGATCTATCAGCAAAGGGTGGAGACGCATCTTTAAGTAAAACCTTTCCCTGTTTGCTTGGGTGTTTTAAAAGCCTCTTTTGTGCTGATTAGATCACGTCTGCTCTGTCTAGTCTACAGAGGTGCTGATGGAACCCAGAGGAAACAGGAAAAAAGCTATTTAAAAATCTGTGTGTAAAATTTTTGGCGCCAAAAGCGTACACAAAGCGTACCGATACTTTGCATACTCTCCCACATACTGCTGCCATATTTTTGCCATAGCTTATTACAGTCATTATAGATCTGTGTGAAATTGGATACATTTGTTTGCTATATAAATATTTGAAATAGTGTGTTAAAAGTGTAATTGTAAAACACAAAACGCAGTTCCGGCCTGGTCGCTTAGGTTTATACGAAAACAACTGTGTGTTGTGTTTGTGAGCGATATTAGTTTTATTGCTCATATTTATAGAGATTGTGTAGTTTATTGAGTTGCGGACGCACATTTGTACACGTGGTATGGACAAAGTACAGGAGCGCACACGTGGCGTAAAGGCACGCTCGGTCACGTGTTTACACAAGGTTGTGTAGGATTGTGGGCGCAAGGTATAAATCACACAATAGTTTGTTCAATTAAAGGCGGGATAGTATACATTTAATACAATAGCACATAACTATCCGATTTCAAAAGCAGATTAGTATAATATTTTGTTTAAACTGTACTACCTCTGGGGTAAAGTAGCCAGTCACAGGGAGTGATATTTTCTGTACAGAAAAGAAAAACACTGTGTATTTGAGAGAGTGAAAGCAGCAGTGAATGTATTGAACCCCGAGGAAAATTCGGGATCCGGTAGTTAACACTGGGTTAGTAGGGGCCCGGTGACGTAGGGTTCACAACCTTACGTGAAAAGAACTAGGTGTTCAAAGTGAACTAGGTGTTCAAAGTGAACTGTGTGTCCCAAGTGAACTAGGTGTTCAAAGTGAACTGTGTGTTCCAGGTGAACTAGGTGTTCCAAGTGAACTAGGTGTTCTAGGTGACAGCGATCGTAGGGCAGATAGATAACAAGTATCTATACGCTGTGCGATTGAACCGCACGTCCGTGTGTTCCACACAGCAAAAAGTTATATTATTGTGTCATAAGCGCTGTGGAAAGCATACGCAGACGTGATTGTGTAAACAAGGGGTTTTTCTCTGATTACGTCAAGAAATCTCCCTGGTGGAAGTCCACTGGAAAGGGTGAGCAATAGCTATTGAAGTTTTCTATTTTTCACCCTACAAAAATTCCAGTGGAAAGATACCAAAAAGGAATTTTTCACTGCCTCTCTCAGGAAAATATTCCAACAGAGCCTCCACCGAAAAGAAATTGCGGTGCTGTAAGGTCTTATAGGAGTCCTAGGTTGGGTACATTGCTTTCCACTATCAACAGTGTATCGTAGTACTGGCCAACGTGGGCGAGAGCGGGTGAAAAGCGCTCGGAGAACTTTCACCATCTGCTTGCATTCTGTATTTTGGCTATGGGAGCCAGTTGCTCAAGTGAGAGACGTTCAGTAGCCACGGTTCAGGCAGAAGAGGTGCGGCCCAGAGGGTCAGCGAGGCTTATTATGTGTGAGAAATATGGTCCACACATGGAGGTTTTTTGCAATGAATGGGTGCGTATGACTGCTGAAGATAGGGCATCATTCCCTAGGATGGGCAGCTTTGAATCAGAGGTATTACAGAACATAAGAATTAGAATATGTCTGATCAAATCTAGAAAACAAAGGATCAGACATAAGGGGGTATATTTACTAAGCTCCCGATTTTGACCGATTTGGTGTTTTTTGTTCAAAGTGTCATCTCGGGAATTTACTAAACTCAAATCTCGGCAGTGATGAGGGCATTCGTATTTTTTTTACGGCTGTGTTGTAAAAATACAAATGAATACACCATCGGTCAAACGCGGCTGTTTAGGTATAGAACTCGGTCATTTACTATGCATTTGTATTTGAAATCTCTACCGTAAAAATGCATTTGCGGCCGTGAAAAAAAACAATTCGTAAAAAAATGCGGAAAAAATATAGACCTGCTTTTGAGAAGCGTGTTTACATGTGTTTCCAATTCTACATTAATCACACCTGAATTTTTTGACCTTTAAAAGGGACCCAAGCACATTTTTCTAATCTCTCACTCTGAAATGGCTGCTGCCGTGTGTAGTACTGATTTCTTGTTTGCTGGGGGATACCTGAGACTGCTCCATGAGGCTACAATAAACCAGGGCCAGGAAACTGAACATGGTCAGCAGGTTGTACAGGTGCCGCGGAGGCTGCGCAGGCCTCGTTTTTTTAGGGGGCATTTAAACTTGAATGCATTGGCCGATGACCAGGTCATACAGATGTTCCGGCTAAATACAGTAGAAACAACATTTTCCGTCTGTATGACCTTGTCAAACTGGACCTAGACCCTGAGACAGCACGCTCTCGCTCTGTCTCAGGCCTGCACAAACTCCTGGCTGTGTTGCACTTTATGGCTACAGGTAGCTTCCAGGCTGTGACTGGCGATGTAATTGGTATCTCCCAGCCCACCTTTTCAAAATATTTAATTCAGGTGAGTTAAAACATACATACACGTCTATGTCTAAGTGGTGCTTCTGTTATGTAATATGACACAGTATTGTATTTATTACAGGTCATGACACTCACCTCATATTTTGTAATGTCCACTCAGGTTTTGGATGTCTTGGATCCCCACATAGATGCCTCTATCTGCTTCCCTACCCAGGAGTCGCAGTGGCATGCAGTCAGGGTAGCTTTCTATGAGCTTGCTGGCATGCCCAATGTGCTGGGTGCCATAGATTGCACACACGTTGAGCTGAGATTACCTAGGGGCAGGCAATATATTTATACCAATAGACATCTGGGCCAATCCACTAATGTCCAGGTGGTCTGTGATGCAAATCTAAAAATTATGAGTGTTGTTGCGGGTTACCCTGGCGGCTGCCATGACTCCTTCATCCTCAGTCAGCCATCCCTCTTTGATAAGTTTGATGCCGGACAAATGCCTGATGGCTGGCTGCTGGGTATGTTCCAAGTGTGTTGTGTTTATGTGTGGTAACTTCAACCTCGTTATTATGTTTTTTTTTTCCATAAACCACATGCCCTAATGTTGCTTATATCTGTCTTTCAGGTGATGGTGGTTATGGTTGCTACTCTTGGCTCCTTACTCCATTGTCCCAACCTGATTCTCCTGCTGAACACAATTATAATAATGCACATAAGTCCACGCGGAATGTGATAGAAAGATGTTTTGGGGTGCTGAAATCTAGGTTTCGGTGTCTGGATAAGTCTGCAGGGCTTTTGTTGTATAGTCCCTCAAAGGTGACTAGGATTGTATTCTGCTGCTGTTTTCTTCATAACATGTGTTTGCGCCAACATCTGCCACATGTTGGTGATGAAGAGCAAGTAGGTGAGTTAGAAACATCTGGCGACAGTGTGAGTACAGATGTAGGGAGGCAGATAAGGCAAGAAGTGATTCTGCGTTATTTTACCGGTAAGTATTATTTATTCATAATTAACCTTGCCTAACACCAATTATAAAATGTTTGATAGGTCTGAATTCTGTTTGTGTTGCGTTATTGTTTGTTATTTCTCATGTTGTTTACAGTTAGGCAATAAAATGTATAACTTACACTGTCACTCATTAACAAATGAAACATTAAACATATTGTGTATGATTAATTTATTACCTTAAACTCAGGCATTTTGAGTGAATCAATTAGATAATTTGTAATTTTCAAATAACATACTGTAGTTGTTGCTGCAGCCTTGATCATTTCTTTGTTTTTTGTTTGCTGTGTGCAGAGGATTGGGATGGTTCATTGATCCTGGTTCTGCTGGATCGTCTTACTGGGGAGGTAACTGGGGTCTGGCTTGGTGTGGTTGTTCCTGAGCTTGAGCTTAGTTGGTGGGATGCCAACACATTTAGGCTTTGGCTCAGGTTGTTGAGGCTTGCTGTGAGTTGTGTAGTTGCGGCAGTGTTGTTGGCAATGATTCGGGAGAGGCTTTCGTTTATTAATTGGTTATGTTGTATAATTTGTATGAGGGCTTGTTGCTGCCGCTGTTGGTCATCCATGATTCTTTGTAAATTTGCGTGCATTTAGCTGTTGTCTGCCCTCATCTGCTCCATAGAATTTGCTACTCTGCCAACTTGAACTATCAGTCTGCCTGAGTTCCGACTGAGTCTAGGCAGATGATGGGGCAGACTGGCAAGGTATTGGCTGTGGGTGTTCAGACAGGCATAGTGTTGCGCCTGTTGTGTGGCCCAACTGGACCAAAACTCTGGGCCCATTTGTGGCTGGGGTGGTGTTGGGCTCAATTGTGGGCTGTGGGATGTTTGGGGTGGTTGGGTTATGTCCTGCGGCGTGGTTGGCTGGTTTGGATCAATCGCTTGCAGGTGTAGTGTGTACAATTCCTGCAAGTCAGTTTCCTGCTTGGTATCCTCGGGCATGATGGGTGGTTCTGTATGGGGTTGAAGACAGCCACTATTTAGTCAATATTTAGCATTGTTTTTTATAGCTTTACGTCAACATGCATTACTTCATAATACTCATGTTGTAAATGATAAATAGATTGTGGGCTAAACTTAGGTCACCTTTTTGTAGAAATATGTGGCTACTAACGTTCCCTACTCAGTTCAAAAAAGTTTCAGGGAATTGAGCCATAATTAATGTGCTAACACGAAGAACTCTAACAAATACAAATTACTACATTTACATATTGTGAATGAAGCTTACTTTTGTAAAACACACACAATACATTAAATGTGTTGAGCAATACACTCATACATTGTTCAAGGCAGTCAGTGGTCTGGCCAAAACTAGATTAAATATAGTGCAAATAAATGTAATAAAAAATATGGTAGAAAATGTCTTAAGGTGGGCGATGTTTAGAACTGGTGATGTTGGCCATGCAAAACAATCGGATTAGACTTAACATTTATGTAGCTGTTTCTAGCAAAAAATAAAAAATAAAAAATTGGTTGCTATGGCCAACATCACATCTGAAAAAAATAATAATCTTAATAACGTTACCCCCATGTGCTTGCTGTTGGGGATTATTACAAGGATGAGTGTTTTTTTAAACACATTTTTTTTGGCTGTGCACAAACACTGGGGCAGATGTATTAACCTTGAAAAGACATAAGGAAGTGATAAACCAGTGATATGGGCAAGGTGATAAAGGCACCAGCCAATCAGCTCCAATATGTCAATTAACAGTTAGGATCTGATTGGCTGCTGCCTTTATCACCTTGCACATATCACTGGTTTATCACTTCCTTATGCCTTCTCCAGGTTAATACATCTACCCCACTGTTTTTTAAAGTTTTTACAATTAAATGTTATGTTTACTCACCAGACAGCTGAGGGGATTGTGGTTCCTCGCTTTGTGGACTGGCCAAAATGGCTTGTGGTGGCTGGGACGACACTGTAGAGATGCGCCGTTGTGGTGGTGGGGATGCGGGTGGATATTCTGCCTCAATACGGCGTCTCTTGGTACCCATCTTATGGAGACTATCCAAGCCCTGTGATGGTCGTCTTAGTGGAGGGGTGTTTGATGAAGAAGGACCTATGTGATAAGATAAACATTAAAATTCTGCATTTCTATGTGTTTTCAGAATATGTGTATACACTAAATTCTTACCTGCATCGCCAGCATCTGCATCTCTTGGCAGTGTGGGTTGTGGCCTGGCTGTGCTGCGTCTCTTTCGTACTGTAGAAATATGAAGATTGTCATTATGAACATTATATTATGTTTATATGCTTATGCAAAAACCTTATTGTGATGTAAACATATGAGGAACCTGATGAGAAGTAAACAAAACTATGCTTATGCTTTTCTGCCTGACTTCATTGGGTGTGTATACTTAAATTATGAAACAATTACACCAAACAATCCATACCCAAAGGTGCAGAATTCACAATATTATACTACTAAAAACCCAACCGTGGTAGCTTAACACAACCAGAATATTGCTCTGTATTTAACATTTGTTTGCTGCTTACAACCAAACACTACCACCAAATATATGCGCCAAATTGTAAGCATCAAATTAAAATCTTCATGAAAAATCACAGCAACCACACAAAGGACAACCCAGAACAACACACAATAACCATAAGTCCATTAAAAAAAAATTAACACACATTACGCAAAACTCATGACTCACACTTCACACAACAATTTACTTTTTTTTTTAAAAACAGAAAAAGGCCAAGGTCACCTGCTAAATTGACAATACAAAGGACAAAAACATAACTATTTGTGAATAAAACTACATCACCAACACATTAGAAGAATTAACCAACTTACAATCACAATTAGCTAGAAGACATTTCAGACAACTAAGGACAAAGCACAGATGTATTAATTATAAATTATAAAAAAAAATACAACTCACCATCCTGCCTTGGGCGATCCGAATCCCGGACATGAGTCGCACCAACCACTTCTGGCGGAATAAGAGTACGCACAGGCTCCTCCCAATCCCGATATGACGCTCGGAATGGGTGTCCACCCCCTGTTTGGCGGGCTGATTTAGCCTCCTTAGACATCTTAGCCTTGACACGCTGCTTGATGTCGTAGAATCGCTTACAACACGTGTCCTCGGTCCTCCTCACCACACCCTCACTATTAACTGCCGCAACTACCTTCCCCCACAGAACACTCTTCCTGCGTGAAGAAACCTTGGCAGCATCATGGCCAAACAGCTGACGATGATGTCTCATCAGCTCCCGCACCAATGCCATATTCTCTGCGTAGCTGAATTTGACATTGTGGCCCGTCTTTGTAGTGGTGCGTGGCTGCGGAGCCACAGCACCATCACTGTCACTATCACTCGAGGCCGCAGCAGCAACCTCCCTCTCCTTCTCACTAACCTCCTCCACCTCACTCACCTCCTCCCTCTCACTCACCTCCTCCACCACACTCACCTCCTCCACCTCACTCACCTCCTGCCTCTCACTCACCTCCTCCCTCTCACTCCCCTCCTCCACCACACTCACCTCTGACTGGGACATATTCAGGACAAACAACAAATAACACTGAGAAAAAAAAAACACTAAACACACTCCTCCACTACCACTACACACCACACACCAAACACACACACACACACACACACACACACACACACACACACACACACACACACACACACACACACACACTCACTCACAAACAATGACAATAGACTTTAAAAAAAATAAAGACAAAAAACTAGACAGACTTTTAAATAACTACACAA
This sequence comes from Pseudophryne corroboree, assembly GCF_028390025.1. Taxonomy (NCBI): domain Eukaryota; kingdom Metazoa; phylum Chordata; class Amphibia; order Anura; family Myobatrachidae; genus Pseudophryne; species Pseudophryne corroboree. Next base: position 447,487,071 of record NC_086447.1, read on the forward strand.
GTATGACAAGACTACTTACACAAACAGTACAGCACTCAACAATCGCAAAGAACCTCCTCAAAACCGCCAAAAACTCCTATCAACTCTCCAACTCCAAACACAACTTCCTCTCACCTCTCCACTAGCTAAACCCACGAGGTTCGGCCGGTTTGGGGCGGTTTTATAGTGATGAGCAGAGCACAAACACTCCTCCATCATGAATCAAACCAATCACGGACGAGTGACAAAAACGAAACTTAGAAAAAAAACGCGGCCGGGAACGGGAAAACACTGCCGTAACCGAAAAATTACGCAGTCGAAAAAAAACCTGACAACACGGCCACAAATCCACAAAATCGGCCGCATTCTACCTTGGAAAAACACGAATGACATCGACATCGAAAAATTTAAATAATCAAAACACGACAGCATAGTAAATGAGGCGTAATAAATTCAAAAAGTTGCAAATTCACACATTCGATGTCATTCGAGTTTGAACTTTAACCTCATTCAGAAAAATACGAATTTTAGTAAATATACCCCAAGGACTGTTTAAATTTGTGGCAGCAAGAGGGGGATATGCAAAGGGAACTGGCTCGCACAGCAAGTTCCAAACCTAGCGGGAAAGCGATTCCGAGCGCACCACCACCGCCATATGTCGATGAGGAGAAATTGGCTACAAACTATGGTGCATTGGTAAAGGATAAGAAAGTGATTAATCAATGTGTTAACTAGAGATGTGCACTTGAAATTTTTCGGGTTTTGTGTTTTGGTTTTGGGTTCGGTTCCACGGCCGTGGTTTGGGTTCGACCGCGTTTTGGCAAAACCTCACCGAATTTTTTTTGTCGGATTCGGGTGTGTTTTGGATTCAGGTGTTTTTTTCAAAAAACACTAAAAAACAGCTTAAATCATAGAATTTGGGGGTCATTTTGATCCCAAAGTATTATTAACCTCAAAAACCATAATTTCCACTCATTTTCAGTCTATTCTGAATACCTCACACCTCACAATATTATTTTTAGTCCTAAAATTTGCACCGAGGTCGCTGGATGACTAAGCTAAGCGACCCTAGTGGCCGACACAAACACCGGGCCCATCTAGGAGTGGCACTGCAGTGTCACGCAGGATGGCCCTTCCAAAAAACACTCCCCAAACAGCACATGACGCAAAGAAAAAAAGAGGCGCAATGAGGTAGCTGTGTGAGTAAGATAAGCGACCCTAGTGGCCGACACAAACACCGGGCCCATCTAGGAGTGGCACTGCAGTGTCACGCAGGATGGCCCTTCCAAAAAACACTCCCCAAACAGCACATGACGCAAAGAAAAAAAGAGGCGCAATGAGGTAGCTGTGTGAGTAAGCTAAGCGACCCTTGTGGCCGACACAAACACCTGGCCCATCTAGGAGTGTCACTGCAGTGTCACGCAGGATGGCCCTTCCAAAAAACACTCCCCAAACAGCACATGACGCAAAGATAAAAAGAGGCGCAATGAGGTAGCTGTGTGAGTAAGATAAGCGACCCTAGTGGCCGACACAAACACCGGGCCCATCTAGGAGTGGCACTGCAGTGTCACGCAGGATGGCCCTTCCAAAAAACACTCCCCAAACAGCACATGACGCAAAGAAAAAAAGAGGCGCAATGAGGTAGCTGTGTGAGTAAGCTAAGCGACCCTAGCGGCCGACACAAACACCTGGCCCATCTAGGAGTGGCACTGCAGTGTCACGCAGGATGGCCCTTCCAAAAAACACTCCCCAAACAGCACATGACGCAAAGAAAAAAAGAGGCGCAATGAGGTAGCTGTGTGAGTAAGATAAGCGACCCTAGTGGCCGACACAAACACCGGGCCCATCTAGGAGTGGCACTGCAGTGTCACGCAGGATGGCCCTTCCAAAAAACACTCCCCAAACAGCACATGACGCAAAGAAAAAAAGAGGCGCAATGAGGTAGCTGTGTGAGTAAGCTAAGCGACCCTAGTGGCCGACACAAACACCGGGCCCATGTAGGAGTGGCACTGCAGTGTCACGCAGGATGGCCCTTCCAAAAAACACTCCCCAAACAGCACATGACGCAAAGAAAAAAAGAGGCGCAATGAGGTAGCTGTGTGAGTAAGATAAGCGACTCTAGTGGCCGACACAAACACCTGGCCCATCTAGGAGTGGCACTGCAGTGTCACGCAGGATGGCCCTTCCAAAAAACACTCCCCAAACAGCACATGACGCAAAGAAAAATTAAAGAAAAAAGAGGTGCAAGATGGAATTGTCCTTGGGCCCTCCCACCCACCCTTATGTTGTATAAACAGGACATGCACACTTTAACCAACCCATCATTTCAGTGACAGGGTCTGCCACACGACTGTGACTGAAATGACGGGTTGGTTTGGACCCCCACCAAAAAAGAAGCAATTAATCTCTCCTTGCACAAACTGGCTCTACAGAGGCAAGATGTCCACCTCATCATCATCCTCCGATATATCACCGTGTACATCCCCCTCCTCACAGATTATCAATTCGTCCCCACTGGAATCCACCATCTCAGCTCCCTGTGTACTTTGTGGAGGCAATTGCTGCTGGTCAATGTCTCCACGGAGGAATTGATTATAATTCATTTTAATGAACATCATCTTCTCCACATTTTCTGGAAGTAACCTCGTACGCCGATTGCTGACAAAGTGAGCGGCGGCACTAAACACTCTTTCGGAGTACACACTTGTGGGAGGGCAACTTAGGTAGAATAAAGCCAGTTTGTGCAAGGGCCTCCAAATTGCCTCTTTTTCCTGCCAGTATAAGTACGGACTGTGTGACGTGCCTACTTGGATGCGGTCACTCATATAATCCTCCACCATTCTTTCAATGGGGAGAGAATCATATGCAGTGACAGTAGACGACATGTCCGTAATCGTTGACAGGTCCTTCAGTCCGGACCAGATGTCAGCATCAGCAGTCGCTCCAGACTGCCCTGCATCACCGCCAGCGGGTGGGCTCGGAATTCTGAGCCTTTTCCTCGCACCCCCAGTTGCGGGAGAATGTGAAGGAGGAGATGTTGACAGGTCGCGTTCCGCTTGACTTGACAATTTTCTCACCAGCAGGTCTTTGAACCCCAGCAGACTTGTGTCTGCCGGAAAGAGAGATCCAAGGTAGGTTTTAAATCTAGGATCGAGCACGGTGGCCAAAATGTAGTGCTCTGATTTCAACAGATTGACCACGCGTGAATCCTTGTTAAGCGAATTAAGGGCTCCATCCACAAGTCCCACATGCCTAGCGGAATCGCTCCGTGTTAGCTCCTCCTTCAATGTCTCCAGCTTCTTCTGCAAAAGCCTGATGAGGGGAATGACCTGACTCAGGCTGGCAGTGTCTGAACTGACTTCACGTGTGGCAAGTTCAAAGGGCAGCAGAACCTTGCACAACGTTGAAATCATTCTCCACTGCGCTTGAGACAGGTGCATTCCACCTCCTATATCGTGCTGAATTGTATAGGCTTGAATGGCCTTTTGCTGCTCCTCCAACCTCTGAAGCATATATAGGGTTGAATTCCACCTCGTTACCACTTCTTGCTTCAGATGATGGCAGGGCAGGTTCAGGCGTTTTTGGTGTTGCTCCAGTCTTCTGTACGTGGTGCCTGTACGCCGAAAGTGTCCCGCAATTCTTCTGGCCACCGACAGCATCTCTTGCACGCCCCTGTCGTTTTAAAAAAAATTCTGCACCACCAAATTCAAGGTATGTGCAAAACATGGGACGTGCTGGAATTTGCCCAGATTTAATGCACACACAATATTGCTGGCGTTGTCCGATGCCACAAATCCACAGGAGAGTCCAATTGGGGTAAGCCATTCCACGATGATCTTCCTCAGTTGCCGTAAGAGGTTTTCAGCTGTGTGCGTATTCTGGAAACCGGTGATACAAAGCGTAGCCTGCCTAGGAAAGAGTTGGCGTTTGCGAGATGCTGCTAATGGTGCCGCCGCTGCTGTTCTTGCGGCGGGAGTCCATACATCTACCCAGTGGGCTGTCACAGTCATATAGTCCTGACCCTGCCCTGCTCCACTTGTCCACATGTCCGTGGTTAAGTGGACATTGGGTACAGCTGCATTTTTTAGGACACTGGTGACTCTTTTTCTGAGGTCTGTGTACATTTTCGGTATCGCCTGCCTAGAGAAATGGAACCTAGATGGTATTTGGTACCGGGGACACAGTACCTCCAACAAGTCTCTAGTTGGCTCTGCAGTAATGATGGATACCGGAACCACGTTTCTCACCACCCAGGATGCCAAGGCCTCAGTTATCCGCTTTGCAGCAGGATGACTGCTGTGATATTTCATCTTCCTCGCAAAGGACTGTTGGACAGTCAATTGCTTGGTGGAAGTAGTAAAAGTGGTCTTACGATTTCCCCTCTGGGATGACCATCGACTCCCAGCAGCAACAACAGCAGCGCCAGCAGCAGTAGGCGTTACACGCAAGGATGCATCGGAGGAATCCCAGGCAGGAGAGGAATCGTCAGAATTGCCAGTGACATGGCCTGTAGGACTATTGGCATTCCTGGGGAAGGAGGAAATTGACACCGAGGGAGTTGGTGGGGTGGTTTGCGTGAGCTTGGTTACAAGAGGAAGGGATTTACTGGTCAGTGGACTGCTTCCGCTGTCGCCCAAAGTTTTTGAACTTGTCACTGACTTATGATGAATGCGCTGCAGGTGACGTATAAGGGAGGATGTTCCGAGGTGGTTAACGTCCTTACCCCTACTTATTACAGCTTGACAAAGGCAACACACGGCTTGACAAATGTTGTCCGCATTTCTGGTGAAATACTTCCACACCGAAGAGCTGATTTTTTTGGTATTTTCACCAGGCATGTCAACGGCCCTATTCCTCCCACGGACAACAGGTGTCTCCCCGGGTGCCTGACTTAAACAAACCACCTCACCATCAGAATCCTCCTTGTCAATTTCCTCCCCAGCGCCAGCAACACCCATATCCTCCTCATCCTGGTGTACTTCAACACTGACATCTTCAATCTGACTATCAGGAACTGGACTGCGGGTGCTCCTTCCAGCACTTGCAGGGGGCGTGCAAATGGTGGAAGGCGCATGCTCTTCACGTCCAGTGTTGGGAAGGTCAGGCATCGCAACCGACACAATTGGACTCTCCGTGTGGATTTGGGATTTCGAAGAACGCACAGTTCTTTGCGGTGCTTTTGCCAGCTTGAGTCTTTTCAGTTTTCTAGCGAGAGGCTGAGTGCTTCCATCCTCATGTGAAGCTGAACCACTAGCCATGAACATAGGCCAGGGCCTCAGCCGTTCCTTGCCACTCCGTGTGGTAAATGGCATATTGGCAAGTTTACGCTTCTCCTCCGACAATTTTATTTTAGATTTTGGAGTCCTTTTTTTACTGATATTTGGTGTTTTGGATTTTACATGCTCTGTACTATGACATTGGGCATCGGCCTTGGCAGACGACGTTGCTGGCATTTCATCGTCTCGGCCATGACTAGTGGCAGCAGCTTCAGCACGAGGTGGAAGTGGATCTTGATCTTTCCCTAATTTTGGAACCTCAACATTTTTGTTCTCCATATTTTAATAGGCACAACTAAAAGACACAGAGGTAGCTACAGCCGTGGACTACCGTACTGTGTCTGCTGCTAATATAGACTGGATGATAATGAGATGAAATCAATATATATTATATCACACTAGTACTGCAGCCGGACAGGTAGATATATTTATTATGTAATGACTGATGACGGACCTGCTGGACACTGTCAGCTCAGCAGCACCGCAGACTGCTACAGTAAGCTACTATAGTAGTATGTATAAAGAAGAAAGAAAAAAAAAAAAAACACGGGTAGGTGGTATACAATTATGGATGGACGAGCGACTGCCGACACAGAGGTAGCTACAGCCGTGGACTACCGTACTGTGTCTGCTGCTAATATAGACTGGATGATAATGAGATGAAATCAATATATATATATATAATATCACTAGTACTGCAGCCGGACAGGTATATATATTTATTATGTAATGACTGATGACGGACCTGCTGGACACTGTCAGCTCAGCAGCACCGCAGACTGCTACAGTAAGCTACTATAGTAGTATGTATAAAGAAGAAGAAAGAAAAAAAAAAAACGGGTAGGTGGTATACAATATTATATATATATTATATACAATTATATATATATATTATATATATTAAACTGGTGGTGATTATTAAACTGGTGGTCAGGTCACTGGTCACACTATCAGCAACTTGCAAGTAGTACTCCTAAGCAGACAATCACAATATATATTATACTGGTGGTCAGTGTGGTCACAATGGCAGTGTGGCACTCTGGCAGTAAAAGTGTGCACTGTACGTTATATGTACTCCTGAGTCCTGCTCTCAGACTCTAACTGCTCCCCACTGTCAGTGTCTCCCCCACAAGTCAGATAATACAGTCACACTATCTATCACTTCAGCAAGTAACTAGTCTAGTACTCCTCCTAATGCTCCCCAAAATTACTACTGTGTCTCTCTCTACTGTCTCACTCTCTTCTCTATAAACGGAGAGGACGCCAGCCACGTCCTCTCCCTATGAATCTCAATGCACGTGTGAAAATGGCGGCGACGCGCGGCTCCTTATATAGAATCCGAGTCTCGCGATAGAATCCGAGCCTCGCGAGAATCCGACAGCGGGATGATGACGTTCGGGCGCGCTCGGGTTAACCGAGCAAGGCGGGAAGATCCGAGTCGCTCGGCCCCGTGTAAAAAAAAATGAAGTTCGGGCGGGTTCGGATTCCGAGGAACCGAACCCGCTCATCTCTAGTGTTAACCCTAACCCTTGCCAGTTGTATCCCATTCTAAATTTTCCCCAGGATTGTGAGGAGGAGGATGAGGCCAGCACAATATCGGCACGCTCTCTAGCAGCCACCATACAAAATACCCAGGTGTGCACGGCCTAACCACCAAGAGTAGTAGCGATACCCCCCAGCGGAGGGGTGAGTGAGGTTGTGTCCACCGGTAAGTACGGCACCATACACTATGCAGAGACGATAACTTACCGTATTATAGAATCAAACCAAAATGATATAGTTGAATTAAATCCTGTCAGGGTGATTGCAGTTCCCAATGGGAGAACTGATAGTCAGGGAGTAACTCCCATCAGGAACATTGACATGCATTGTCCTTGGTCCCGAGCAGAGTTAAGGTCAATTATGTCAGAATTCCCCGATCCCAGAAAAGATCTAGTCGGATGCCAGAAATTAGGTAACGCCCATGAGCCCACAAATAAAGATTGGTGAACAGTGCTACGGGTGTGTTTACCCTCAAATATTGACAACCCAAAATTCATAACGGATTGTAAATTAGATGCAGAGGTGCCTCTCACTGATGAGTACAATCAGGAGAATGTAAGGCAAATTAACCTACAATTAGGAGTGTATTTCCCTACTGTTGTTTAATGGAACAAAATTTTCTCCATAAGACAGAAGGAAGGTGAAATGGCATCCGAGTATTTCCATAGAGCACTGCAGGAAATGGCTAGATACACTAGGAATGAGGATATTAAGGAGAATGCCAACCACCGGGAAGTAGCTGTTTCTGTGCTAATGGACGGATTAAAGGAGGCACTAAGGACGAGGGTGCAAACCTCTCTGCCAAATTGGAGAGGTATCTCGGTGGCTGCATTGAGAGAATCCGCTATCGAACATGATCGTAACATCAGTAAACACGGGGAGTCGCAAGGGGATAAGCTGATGACAGTAAGTATACAGGCACTTACAGGAAAGTCCCATCAGCCAAAACCCCAGACCCCTGATGGTAAGTCACGGGCAATAGTATGTTACTATTGCCAGAAGGGAGGGCATTATGCAAGGGAGTGTAGGAGTAAAGGGACACATAATGTATACAGACCCCCTAGACCTGAATACGAACCACGCTACAATACACATAGTTGGGACCAGGGACAACATAGAAGGGACTACGAGCCGCATAGAGGAGAAACACGGAGGTACCCACCCATGAGGGACTGGCAGACCTCCGAAAACTCAGTTATCCCCCTCACATATCGTAGCTGCCAATGTGCTACGGGAAGGTCCCACTATACAATAGAGGTTAGGCCACACCTGTAGTCTACAGCCAGTGAAGTTGATTGCTAGCCTTGGTAGTGAACCCGAGGTCATGGTTGATGTAGCTGGTGTACCACTACCTTTTCTTGTAGATACAGGGGTGGCCAGGTCAGTGTTGAATTCCACAACAGGTGTAAAAACCACGGGTAAAATGATTTCGGCAATGGGAGTAACAGGAACGGTGCAACAGGGTCTTGGACTCCAGGTCGACAACAAAAAGGTTGACACACCTTAGGTCGACGCTGATTGGTCGACACACCTTAGGGCGACATGGACAAAAGGTCGACAGGAACAAGGTCGACATGGAAAAAGGTCGACATGAGTTTTTTATGGTTTTTTGGTGTCGTTTTCTTCGTAGAGTGATCGGGAACCCCAATTAGTGCACCGCGTCCCCTTGCTTTGGGCATGGTGCCTTCGCTTCGCTCGGCACAGATTACCGTTCCAATCGTAGTCCACGTGGATCGTTAAGTATGAAAAAGTTCCAAAAAAGAAAAAAATTGTGAAAACGCATGTCGACCTTTTTCCATGTCGACCTTTTGTCCATGTCGACCTTTTGTCCATGTCGACCTAAGGTGTGTTGACGAATTGGCATCGACCTAAGGTGTGTCGACCTTTTTGTTGTCGACCTGGAGTCCGGATACCGTGCAACAATACCCTTTGAGTAGACCTGCAGATATTACGATAGGGCCCTTGCAGACAAAACATTCCTTTCTGCTGGCAGCATCGGCTTCAACTAATCTACTCAGCAGAGAGTTGTTGTGTAAAATGAGGTGTGTCATATACTGTACCCCTGAGGGCGTATTCTTAGATATACCTGAGAATCACGCACAGGAGGTGCAAGATATATTAGACACCCCTCAGAGGCTAATGTTGCACTCTACTGTTATAGCCACGTGTCCATCGTAGGTAGAGGAAATGAGCTCGCAAATACCAGGTTCCCTTTGGACCAAAGATGGACAGGACACTGGATTGATGGCGAATGTAGCCCCAGTAGCGGTACAAGTAAAGAATAGCTAAAAAAAATTCCCCAGTATTCTCTGAAGCCAGAGGTAGAATTAGGAGTGTACCCCTTCATAGAGCGGCTGCTACAGCAGGGCATCCTAGTCAGGACGTCCAGCACCGCCAATAGTCCCATCTTCCCTATGAAAAAGAGTGGGGGGAGGGGTTACAGGCTAGTGCAGGATCTAAGGGGGATCAACAAAATAGTTGAGAGCCAATTCCCTGTAGTGCCCAATCCAGATGTCATCCTCATGCAAATTCCCTCTACCTCAAAATTCTTCTCTGCCATTGATCTCTGTTCTGCCTTCTTTTCTGTCCCTCTTCACCCTGACAGCCAATACCTCTTTGCTTTCACTTACAGGGGAGTACAATACACCTGGACTCATCTCCCCCAAGGTTTCATTGACATCCCGAGTATTTTCTCCCAGGCCTTACATGACTGTTTGCAATCTTTTCAACCTGAGAGTGGGTCAGTGATGCCAGCAGACTGGTAGCTTACAACAATGCACAGTTGGACACTGTAGCACGGTCTCTCCCCACTTGCTTGCGAAGTGTTGCAGCGATAGCTTTGCTGGTAAGTAAAAGTGAGGACGTAGTGTTAGGACATGACTTGACAATCCATACACCTCATGCAGTATCAGCCTTACTAAACTCCGCCCAAACCAGACATGTCTCATCTGCTCGATTTACAAAGTGGGAATTATCACTGATGGCCCCTGTAAACATCACCATTAAGAGATGCAGCTCACTAAATCCTGCAACCTACTTGCCAAGTGTGCCTGGTCATGCACAAAGGGTGGAGGATGAGAACGATGGTGAAGGAGGATTTAGTGCAGATACTGATACGCATGATTGTATGGAATACCTGAACCAAACTTTCACTGCGAGACCTGACATCAGTGACAACCCACTGGAAGGAGTAGACTTTACCTTCTACACTGACGGTAGTTGCCACAGACAGATGGAATCGGGAGACCTGTGCACCGGATATGCAGTTGTAGATGACAAATGTATCATAGAAGCTGAACCCCTTGGCCCACCGCACTCAGCACAAGTCGCTGAGCTGGTCGCACTGACCAGAGCATGTGAGTTGGCAAAGGGTAAGTCAGATAATATATACACGGACTCTAGGAACGCCTTTGGAGTGGTGCATGATTTTGGGGCCCTGTGGCGCCTCAGAAATTTCATGACGGCAGCTGGCACACCTGTAGCGCATGCGTCCCACATCAAAAGGCTTCTGACAGCAATACAGGAACCGGACAGAGTGGCTGTTATCAAGTGTAAAGCACACACTTACAACCAAGACCCAATCTCACTTGGTAACAGCCGGGCAGACGAAGCTGCAAAATCAGCAGCAAGCACCACCATACAAACAAACATCACACCACTGATGACATTTCACATGGTTAACATACAACAGTTATTTGAAATGCAAAATTTGTGTTCCCTACAGGAAAAGGCTGTCTAGAAGGCGAAGGGATATGGTCAGGCGTCCTCAGGACTTTGGACAGATGGACACGGTAAGACAGTGGCCCCCAGAGCATATCTTCCAAGTCTAGCTGAGGCGGCACACGGTCTGACTCATCTGGCCAAGGAGGGTATGTGCAAGCTGGTAAGAGCCTACTGGAGTGCACCAGGGTTCTCTTCTCATGCAGGTAAGAATGCAATGACATGTCTTACTTGCTTGAGGAAGAATATTGGTAAGGCCATACCAACAGAGCCATCCCATATCCCTCCTACAGACGGACCTTTTCAGGTAATACAAATCGACTTCATACAGTTACCACCCTGTAGGAATTTAAAATATGTATTAGTATGTACTGATGTGTTTTTAAACTGGGTAGAAGCGTTCCCTGCTGCCACAAATACTGCTGTGTTCACTGCAAAGAAAATCATGCAGGAATTTGTGTGCAGATATGGTATCCCTAGAATGATTGAAAGTGATAGGGGTACCCATTTTACAGGTGAAGTCTTTCAGGTCATGTGCAAACTGATGGGCATTAATAGCAAGCTGCATACTCCCTACCGGCCACAGGCAAGTGCGAAGGTGGAGAGAATGAACAGCACTATTAAGAATAAGCTGAGCAAAGTGATGGCTGAGACTGGATTGTTGTGGCCAGAAGCTTTGCCACTAGTGTTGTAGAGCATCAGAACCACTCCCAGGTCACCGCTTAACTTATCACCCTTTGAAGTTCTTTTTGGTCGACAACCGCATGTAATGATAGACCCCCAGGATGATTTGAAGTGCAATAACAAAATAACTGTGCAATACTTGGTTAGGATGAGCCAGCAGCTGAGAAATCAACGAAGAAATCTAAAGCTGGTGATTCCTGACCTACCGAACAGTAATTGTCATGACATTGAGCCTGGGGATTATGTGATGATTCAAATTTTTTTACGCTCAGGTTGCCTCATAGACAGGTGGGAAGGACCATATCAAGTTTTGTTGACCAGCACGACAGCACTAAAGGTTGCCGAGAGACTTGGGTCCACTCATCCCACTGCAAGAAGGTCGCTGACCCGGAGAAAACTCGTGACAAAGATAAAGGTGAAGAGAACCTGGAATCACTAGAGAGTCTATTCAGGGAAAGCTGAAAGGCAGCACTGTTGAACGGCACCTGAGCGCGGAGAACAACAAGATCAAGAACGGTTGTCGTACCATTTTCTTTTTTCACCCCCACTGCATTTTTCTTTTTATTTCCCCTCTTATTTCTTTCTTTTGCTCCTTAACGAAATGGATCTACCTCAAGAGACTGCGTTTCGGGTTTTTCTGATAACTCTGTTTTTGATCAGGACAATCAGTTTTGTGAGGGTCCCAGAGACGTCGAGCAAGGATCTGGAATGGGTTCTGATGGCGAGTACGGATTTGTAGGATCTCAGGAGCAGCACATCACTCTAGTAAAGGCTGGTATCAGTAAGCGCTCTGGTAGTCACGGAGCTCGGAGGCACTGTGAAGGGTTATTATCTGACGAATATTGTATATGTAGAAATTGCGAGAACATAGTCGAAGATGGGTGCATCCAGAGATGTCAGTCAAACAGTAATATTGACATTGGCCGACATCCATTGAGTGATTACCACTCATTAGTGGGTAAGGTCTTAAACCAGACGGAATGCTGGGTGTGCTCACAGGTACCTCAAGGACAGAGTAAGTCAGGATTAGTACCATACCCTTTAACAATAGATGAGGTACTCTAATTATGGGTTGGGAGACCAGTGGACAAGAAATTCAATATATCTAGGCCCCTAGCTTGAAGCTCCACCAGTACAACGTAGATAGGTCCCTGTTGTGTTTTAATGTTTCCAATTTCCGAAAACCAGGAAATTGGGAAGTGACTTGGAATAACCAGACAATGACCTTTTCACACAGAGCTGATAGGATACCTATTGACTCTGAACTTGTACGCAAGATAGCCACTAGTGGGAAGTATTTTCGGTATAGGTATACACGTGGAATCAAAACCATGTGGGTTGGAAAAGTGTTGCAGGGGTATTGTGCCCTCATCATCCAGCCCGATACTTGTACTGAACAAATGAGAGAACTATGGATTGGTTTCTTTATAAGAAAGATTTGTGATATGGTGTTGTTACATTTTGTCCCCTATGTTCTCCCAGATGATGCCTATTTCATATGTGGGAGGAAAGCGTACAAGTGGCTTACTCCGAGCTCTGAAGGGTTGTGCTATATTGGGAGAGTACTACAAGAGGTCATGACCATAGCAAACGACAAAATGAAAGACATTCACTGCAACGCTCAGACTCCTTATACTCATACCCATTATGAACACATCATCAAGAGACACCTCATAGATAGGGCAGAGCACGCAGCCTCTGATTTGATCCATGAATCCACCGGGATTCAGTTCCCTCTCACATTAGATATCACCCGTACTGCCAGACTAACTATAAATTATACGTACATCCATGCGCTAGCGAACTTGATAGATAATATCACTGAGATGTATGATGACACCTTCAGGTATACGGGAAGGGAGTTACAAGCCTACATGAAGGAGCTGATCCAGCATAGGATGGTCCTTAATTACGTTACAGCTGTGACAGGTGGGTACTGTGTTACTCTGGCAACTCTATGGTGTGAAGGGCAGTACGTACATTACAAATAGCACTGACGACCCCACGGAGATCATCGATCAAAAGATGGACGAGATCTTGCAGTTGAAGTGGGAGTTCAGAAAGAAACACAACCTTACCTTGATGGCTGTGGGTAATGAACTGACCGGCTGGGTCTCAATGGTTCTCAGGGTTAGGAGAGTGGGCACAGAATGTAATTATGAGTGTGGGAAAGTTTCTCCTTTGTATCCTGGGAGTCATCATAATTATTGGTTTGATATTCAGGTGTGTTCAAATCTTGACGCGGCACAAGCACGGCACAAATTTGATGAGTCTAAGGAGCGAGCAGAGCCGGCCCTAGCCAATTTGATGCCCTAGGCAAAATTTTGTCTGGTGCCCCCTAGCACTGCCGCTAGTTCTGCGTCTGACCCAGCAACACTTAGGCAGTGGGGCCCACTGGGGGGTTACCCTGTGGGCCAGTTCAACCCTGCATAATGGCACACAGTAAAGCCCATAATACACATAATTCCACACAGTAATGCACCTTACACATATGCCCCACTTTAGTAATGCTAGTACTTTTATTTTATAAAACTTACTTTTGCTAGCTGGCGTGCTTGCAGTCAGTGTGTGCACCCATGCAGCTCCCTGGATCCGTGACTGCGTTTTGTGAGATGAGGGTGGCAGGATGGGTGGGTGCGTTCTTGCGCTCACACCCATTAAAGGGGCACCCATACAAGGGATGTGACCTCACAGGGTATGCCATAATGGCAGGGGAATTGTATGGCATGGACTGACTATGAAATAAAGTGTGGGGAGAACACTGCCCATGTTATGTCCCTGCAGACACCTGGGGTTTGCACAGGGATAAGGGACACACACAGGATGACAGGGTCCCCTTCCCCCATGTGCACAAGCAGTATAGGTGATGTCAGATTTATGTGAAGCAGTCTTCCAAATACACATGTGGTATCATAAGGAGCCATCCAGTAATAACCTTATATAGTCAGTGAAAATGTCACAGGTACAGGCATTGCAGTTACCAGGCTTCTGCTGTCTCTCACAAGTCAGGGGCATTCAAGCATGTCAGAGGGAGTTTTAAGAACTTTAAGGGAGAGTGTGCATTTTTTTTTATAAATGTAAACAGCAGTGTATACAAGTACTGATTGAATACATTTGGAAAGTAACAGTTAGTTTGCAGACTGTCCCTCCCAGCATGAGATACTGCAGGGACATGCTTGGATGCCCCTAGACATGCTTGGATGCCCTAGGCAAATGCCTAGCCTGCCTATAGCTAAGGCCGGCTCTGGGAGCGAGGGCGTTGTTACAGCAGCAGATTGGATTTATGATCCATCCGTAGAGACAGTGTTATGATAAGGATTGCAAATGAATTTCACGGCCTGTTTCTTTCACCATTTCTCTCTGTTTCCCCCTCTACCCAGAAACATCCAACCGGAAAGACGTCAACCATACCCAATGTTATGTGAATGTATTTTTATATATGTGTCTTACCTTCATCACTGCAACCCTCAGTTAATGGCACACATAGTCGACAGGTGTTATCCACATATAGTAGCACTCACATATGTTTCCCCCTCCATGTATCATCAAATAAATGTGCTCCCCATTTGTTGGTATTAGAAGCCGAAAAGGTGAGGGTCAAAAGCCCTTGCCCGAAAGGAGCTCGGTAGTGTTTGTTTGCCCAAGTACAGACCCTTAATACGGGATAAAAAGGATTTAATGTATACTTCGCAATACCTCGAAGCTTACTTAGAACATACTGCACGATAATACATGCCCCTCAGACATTGATTCATACATACATGCTTTTTACTATCCCACTAGGCTATACATTTCCTACCTACTACTCTCCCTTGATCATCCAAACTTTGTATATATTGTATAGGTAATATTTTCTGTTTAGTAGTTAAGTGTGGCAGTTATTGATGACTGCCAAAGGGTGGACTGTCGAAGTCAAAAATATTTCAGTCATACACGGCACGTACAAACACCACACAGATGGCCTCCGTGTGCGTACTTGTTCTGCCGTGCGTGCACATACTCGCAAGTTGCGTATAACCGCTCACGCGGTATTGCATATTAGCGCGTGGTGTGAGTAATTACGGTAGCATTTGTATTCGCATGGAAAAGCCACAAAGAAAAATTTCATATTTAATCCACATAGTGCACGATTTACACATAGTCTACATGCACCACACCAGCGAGTTACACTTCCTTGAAAGGTACAATAACAAAGGAATTCACCTTTACAGGATATGAGGGGACAGAATTAGGTTAGGAGGTGGTGTTTAGTATCCAGCTGTACAGTATATTAAGAGCAATATTCTGGTAGCAGTTTGCAGAAGATAGCACGCTCCTGCGCATAGATATGCGCAGGAACAGAATATTAATATTACACTGTATTTACTGTACTTTGATATTCGGCGGGAACCCAGTGGAGACCATCTGCAAGTGCACTTGGACCAGGCATCGCCCACCTATTCAAACTGACCTATGACCCCTCCTGTACTGTAAATAACCAGCCCTTTGACCTATGGGTGAAGAGATTACAATTTCTATTGTGTCATGAACTGTACAAATGTAT
This sequence comes from Pseudophryne corroboree, assembly GCF_028390025.1. Taxonomy (NCBI): domain Eukaryota; kingdom Metazoa; phylum Chordata; class Amphibia; order Anura; family Myobatrachidae; genus Pseudophryne; species Pseudophryne corroboree. The sequence continues at coordinate 447,502,815 of NC_086447.1, forward strand.
AAAAAGCCAAGCTGCCTGGCCGGTTACACATTCTCTGAAAGTCATCTATCTTGATTGACCGAGGACCGGGACCGGGTGGCGCTTGCGAACAAACGTATGTATCATTGATTGTAGCTTGTATCTCTTATTGTGAATTGTATTACTATTGTAACCCCCTGTTAGTAAATAACTGTTGGTGGGTCAGACCCCAACATATTTAAATACAATTGGTGTCGTGTCCCTTTCCTGCTAAGGTTTAAGGTGTATTTCAGCCACACGTATAGCTGCATTGTGATTACAGCATGTCGGTGTGTGTGTGTACGCAAAGTGTGTACTTTGTACGTCCATTGCGGCATGTGTGCGCAAAGTGGTATACGGTATGGGCCTGTGTACGCTAACTGGGTAAAAAGTACGTAGGTTAAGGATTACATTCAGCAGCAGCAGCAGCTAAGGTTTTAGTGTAAAAGGTATAGCTTTTCTTTCCTGTAAATTAATCAGCATTAACACCAGGCCCAGGTCTGATGGAGGGGCACAGGTCCCCCTTCTCTTACCTGGCATCATCAGCTGCAGCTCTTCTCCTCAACCCAGCACATGCTGATATGTGCTGGGCTGCAATGTGGCCAGGAAGGCGCGTAAAATACAACTGTTTCTGTATTTTTTTCTAACAGTGCATGGCCACACCTCCTGTGATTAGGCCACACCCCCTGAAAAGTACCTGGTCCCAGCCAGGCTCTTTACTGTCCTATCTCCCCCCCACCCCCTTCTTCCCCTTTATGGCTTCCGTATTATTTTTCTTTCTATTGTTATTACTGTTCAATTCTTTGGAAATTTCCTTTAGTACAATATTGTCTCTATTACATCTTCAATATTGTACCACCAGTGCTGTTTCTTGGGACAGACAAGTCATGCGATTTCATGGGGTGCCGCGGCCATGGCAACTGCATATTACAGTATTCTGTCTGGAATACTATTAAAAATGTGCCTCCTACGAAGGTAATTTTCAATACTTAGAACTGGGAGCAGGCGTGGAGTGCCTGGGGACTACAGAGAGCAGCAACGGCTAGGTTGTTCCCTGACAATGAGTAGATCCCCTTGACAATGAGCAGGTACTGTGGCATTACAGTGAGGGCATAATATGGTGACAGGGGCATGTGGGGGCATTAAAGTGGGGGCATAATATGGTGTCAGGGGCAGTACAGTGGGGGCATAATATGGTGACAGAGGTATGTGGGGGCATAAGATGGTGGCAGGGGCATTACATTGGAGGCATAATATGGTGTAACACTATGTCGGTGAAAAGTAGCCTTTTTCCTGCAAGGCCACACCCATTGCAGCAAAGCCATGGCAATTACAGCGAGGCCACACACCCTTTAGGGGGTGAACACAAATTTTATTTTTGCATATTTATATGGGGGAGAGGGGCGTATTTTTGGCACTGGGAGCCAAATTGCCTAGAAACAGCCCTTTGTACCACCTCCATTGTACTATGGCCCTCATTCCGAGTCGTTCGCTCTGTATTTTTCATCGCATCGCAATGAAAATCCGCTTAGTATGCATGCGCAATATTCGCACTGCGACTGCGCCAAGTAATTTAACAATGAAGATAGTATTTTTACTCACGGCTTTTTCATCGCTCCGGCGATCGTAATGTGATTGACAGGAAATGGGTGTTACTGGGCGGAAACACGGCGTTTTATGGGCGTGTGGATGAAAACGCTACCGTTTCCGGAAAAAACGCAGGAGTGGCTGGAGAAACGGGGGAGTGTCTGAGCGAACGCTGGGTGTGTTTGTGACGTCAAACCAGGAACGACAAGCACTGAACTGATCGCACAGGCAGAGTAAGGTTGAAGTTACTCAGAAACTGCAAAGTAGTTTGTAATCGCAATATTGCGAATACATCGGTCGCAATTTTAAGAAGCTAAGATACACTCCCAGTAGGCGTAGGCTTAGCGTGTGTAACTCTGCTAAATTCGCCTTGCGACCGATCAACTCGGAATGAGGGCCTATATTTGATGGTCTTTACTGAACTTGACAGACTTGTATTCTTCTGTCATTCTATATCTGAATGTCTAATTTGCTTTATTATTTTCCTTATTATATGTACGAGAACTGGAAGCTCAACAATAAAAACACTCTTGAAAAGAATAATAATAATAACTTTATATATATATATATATATATATATATATATATATATATATATATATTAAATCCCAATGATAAATGTGTGGTGTTACTGCTAAGCTGATTAGTGCACATGTAGTAGGTTTCAATAAAATGAATGTGTGTTCATGAATAATATGAATTATTTATAATAAAAATCTATTGCACTAATCCTGTAGGAAAGAACAATAAGCATAAAATAGATTGTTTTTCATGATGTTCCCTCTATTTCTATTATTATTAAAATATGTTTAATATAGCAGTAGTTTACTTTCCATTTATTTATAAATTTATTTTAATTTTGTCTCTAAAGCAGGCATGTCAAACTCAAAATCCCAACTGGGCCGAATTACAGTATCATGGTCTAAGGGGGTAATTCTGAGTTGATCGCTCGCTAGCAGTTTTTAGCAGCCATGCAAACGCTTTGCTGCCGCCCACTGGGGAGTGTATTTTCGCTTTGCTGAAATGCGAACACTTGTGCAGCAGAGCGCTTGCAAAGTCTTTTTGTGCAAAACAAGACCAGCCCTGTAGTTACTAACGAAGGTGGGACGGCTTTTGACGTCACACACCCGCCCAGCCACACCTGTGTTTTCCCCGACACGTCTGCGTTTTTCTAAGCACTGCCTAAAAAAGGTCGGTTGCCACCCAGAAACACCCACTTCATGTCAATCTTCCTGCGTTGTGCCGTGCGACTGAAAACTTCACTAGAACCTGTGCAAAACCACACCACAAAGGCCTTTGTACCCGTACGTCATGCGTGCGCATTGCGGTGTATACGCATGCGCAGAAATGCCGATTTTTAGTCTGATCGCTGCGCTGCGAACAACGGCAGCTAACGATCAACTCGAAATGACACCCTAAGTATTGTGTGGGCCGCAAGAATAATTAATATATTACACACACACACATATATATATATATATATATATATATATATATATTAGTGATGTGCACCGGACATTTTTCGGGTTTTGTGTTTTGGTTTTGGATTCGGTTCCGCGGCCGTGTTTTGGATTCGGACGCGTTTTGGCAAAACCTCACCGAAATTTTTTTGTCGGATTCGGGTGTTTTTTTCAAAAAACCCTAAAAAACAGCTTAAATCATAGAATTTGGGGGTCATTTTGATCCCATAGTATTATTAACCTCAATTACCATAATTTCCACTCATTTCCAGTCTATTCTGAACACCTCACACCTCACAATATTATTTTTAGTCCTACAATTTGCACCGAGGTCGCTGGATGGCTAAGCTAAGCGACACAAGTGGCCGACACAAACACCTGGCCCATCTAGGAGTGGCACTGCAGTGTCAGGCAGGATGGCACTTCCAAAAAAATTTCCCCAAACAGCACATGATGCAAAGAAAAAAAGAGGCGCACCAAGGTCGCTGGATGGCTAAGCTAAGCGACACAATTGGCCGACACAAACACCTGGCCCATCTAGGAGTGGCACTGCAGTGTCAGGCAGGATGGCACTTCAAAAAAATTGTCCCCAAACAGCACATGATGCAAAGAAAAAAAGAGGCGCACCAAGGTCGCTGGATGGCTAAGCTAAGTGACACAAGTGGCCGACACAAACACCTGCTCCATCTAGGAGTGGCACTGCAGTGTCAGGCAGGATGGCACTTCAAAAAAATTGTCCCCAAACAGCACATGATGCAAAGAAAAAAAGAGGCGCACCAAGGTCGCTTTGTGACTAAGCTAAGCGACACAAGTGGCCGACACAAACACCTGGCCCATCTAGGAGTGGCACTGCAGTGTCAGGCAGGATGGCACTTCAAAAAAATTGTCCCCAAACAGCACATGATGCAAAGAAAAAAAGAGGCGCACCAAGGTCGCTGTGTGACTAAGCTAAGCGACACAAGTGGCCGACACAAACACCTGGCCCATCTAGGAGTGGCACTGCAGTGTCAATCAAGACAGGATGGCACTTCAAAAAAATTGTCCCCAAACAGCACATGATGCAAAGAAAAAAAGAGGCGCACCACAGGTATAGAATGTAGATGGATAGTATACTTAATGAATGACGACACAGAGGTAGGTACAGCAGTGGCCTACCGTACTGCTATATATAGTATACTGGTGGTCACTTTGTCAGCAAACTGCAAAACTAAAATGCACCACAGGTATAGAATGTAGATGGATAGTATACTTAATGGATGACGACACAGAGGTAGGTACAGCAGTGGCCTACCGTACTGCTATATATAGTATACTGGTGGTCACTGTGTCAGCAAACTGCAAAACTAAAATGCACCACAGGTATATAATGTAGATGGATAGTATACTTAATGGATGATGACACAGAGGTAGGTACAGCAGTGGCCTACCGTACTGCTATATACAGTATACTGGTGGTCACTGTGTCAGCAAACTGCAAAACTAAAATGCACCACAGGTATAGAATGTAGATGGATAGTATACTTAATGGATGACGACACAGAGGTAGGTACAGCAGTGGCCTACCGTACTGCTATATATAGTATACTGGTGGTCACTGTGTCAGCAAACTGCAAAACTAAAATGCACCACAGGTATATAATGTAGATGGATAGTATACTTAATGGATGATGACACAGAGGTAGGTACAGCAGTGGCCTACCGTACTGCTATATATAGTATACTGGTGGTCACTGTGTCAGCAAACTGCAAAACTAAAATGCACCACAGGTATAGAATGTAGATGGATAGTATACTTAATGGATGACGACACAGAGGTAGGTACAGCAGTGGCCTACCGTACTGCTATATATAGTATACTGGTGGTCACTGTGTCAGCAAACTGCAAAACTAAAATGCACCACAGGTATATAATGTAGATGGATAGTATACTTAATGGATGATGACACAGAGGTAGGTACAGCAGTGGCCTACCGTACTGCTATATACAGTATACTGGTGGTCACTGTGTCAGCAAACTGCAAAACTAAAATGCACCACAGGTATAGAATGTAGATGGATAGTATACTTAATGGATGACGACACAGAGGTAGGTACAGCAGTGGCCTACCGTACTGCTATATATAGTATACTGGTGGTCACTGTGTCAGCAAACTGCAAAACTAAAATGCACCACAGGTATATAATGTAGATGGATAGTATACTTAATGGATGACGACACAGAGGTAGGTACAGCAGTGGCCTACCGTACTGCTATATATAGTATACTGGTGGTCACTGTGTCAGCAAACTGCAAAACTAAAATGCACCACAGGTATAGAATGTAGATGGATAGTATACTTAATGGATGACGACACAGAGGTAGGTACAGCAGTGGCCTACCGTACTGCTATATATAGTATACTGGTGGTCACTGTGTCAGCAAACTGCAAAACTAAAATGCACCACAGGTATAGAATGTAGATGGATAGTATACTTAATGGATGACGACACAGAGGTAGGTACAGCAGTGCACTCTGCACTGTACTGCTCCTATATAATATTCATTATACTGGTGGTCCCCAGTCCCCACAATAAAGCAGCACACTGAGCACAGACATGGAGTGTTTTTCAGGCAGACAACGTATACTGGTGGTCACTGTCAGCAAAACTCTGCACTGTACTCCTGCTATATGCTGCTCCCCAGTCAGTGGCACACCCAGGGGGGGTTTCCGAGCACCCAGAAATCTCCCTCCACTAAAAAAAATTTTTTTTTTTTTTTTTTTTTAGCTGCATGAGTATTATTAATGGCTGTCTAGCGTCCTCTGCAGCCTGCTGTCTTCCTGGTGGCACTTGTAAGTGCAATAAAAGTTTACTTTATTTTAATTATAGTACATATATATCCATGTGCATACATATATACACATGTATATACATACATACTAATAAACAAACACACACACACACACATGATATATATATATATACATGTGTATATATATATGTGTACTGTATGTGTGTGTACATATATATATATGTATGTATGTATGTATGCATGTTTAATATGCTATATATATGTGTATATGTATGTGTGTATGTGTGTATATATATATATATATATATATATACACACACACACACACACAGACACACTAGCATATACTGGGTCACCTCAGTCCCCACCCCCGTGATTGGCTCCGCCCAGTTCTGGAAACCCCCCCCATGCAAATCCTGCGTTTGCCACTGCCAGTCCCCACAATTAAGCAGTGTGAGCACTCAGCACAGATATATTATGCAGCACACTGAGCACAGATATGGTATGGAGCAATTTTTTCAGGCAGAGAACGGATAAAAACTGGTGGTCACTTATCAGCAAAACTCTGCACTGTACTCCTCCTAACAGCTGCTCCCCAGTCCTCCCCACAATTAAGCAATAAAGCAATCAACTTCAACAATAAACGGAGAGGACGCCAGCCACGTCCTCTCCCTATCAATTAAGCAGTGTGAGCACTCAGCACAGATATATTATGCAGCACACTGAGCACAGATATGGTATGGAGCAATTTTTTCAGGCAGAGAACGGATAAAAACTGGTGGTCACTTATCAGCAAAACTCTGCACTGTACTCCTCCTAACAGCTGCTCCCCAGTCCTCCCCACAATTAAGCAATAAAGCAATCAACTTCAACAATAAACGGAGAGGACGCCAGCCACGTCCTCTCCCTATCATCTCCAATGCACGAGTAAAAATGGCGGCGACGCGCGGCTGCTTATATAGAATCCGAATCTCGCGAGAATCCGACAGCGGGATGATGACGTTCGGGCGCGCTCGGGTTAGCCGAGCAAGGCGGGAAGGTTCGAACCTGCCTCGGACCCGTGTAAAAAGGGTGAAGTTCGGGGGGGTTCGGTTTCCGAGAAACCGAACCCGCTCATCACTAATATATATATATATATATATATATATATATATATATATCTCTCCAGTATCCCATTATCCAGAATTACCAAAATCATTTTGGATAATGGATTATTCCGTATTTCGGAATATTTTTATTTTTATGCCCCCACTATAGTACCAGTTACACATAATGCCCCCAGAATTGTGCCAGTTACACATAATGTCCCCCAGTATACTTCCAGTTAAGAATAATGTCCCCTTTGTAGTAAGGAAGCAAGCCTTACTGATCTGGGTGCTGGTGGGCAGTGCAGACACTGAGGCAAGGTCATTGTGGGTGGACGAAGGCAGAACTACGGGGATGCAGTTCTGCCCCAAGTTAACCCCTGCCAATGTGTCCGTAAAAGGTACGCTGCCTGCAGGCGGCAAAAGGATGTGGTAGGGGCTGCATGCGGCCAGGGGGCCGCAAGTTTCTCACCCCTGCTCTAAAGTGTAAAATCGACCTGTTTTTATTCCAGCAGTTGCATCTATAAAGTCATAAAGACTTTGTAGACATTATGAACTGAATATATATATCTAGATAATTACACTATCTGTACACTTTTGGACTGCAACATCTATAACTACATTGATGTCCCACTGAGGAATAAAGATTCATGCGTCATTCAAATTGTAACATCAGTACCCATTTTATTCTTTATTGCTACACTAGCTGTATCCTTTGGTGCTGCCTGTGTTTTAGGAATACTGCTTTTTAATGTGATGTACATGTGTGTAATTTTAATAAATTGAATCAACAATTATAAAACCACTGACGCGTATTGTGATTAAACATTTATCCGATTGGTTCAGAAGCACGACCCTATATATATTCAGTTTGTTTTCTCAATTGAAACTTTTGCAGATAAGTTTCTGGGGTTTGTCGCAATTGAACCAGTTAATGATCTGATTATTTTATTAATGGTGTGATTATACTGTATATATTCTTATAGATTCTTTACATAACCATCCGCGCCATCAGGGTAATTTTGTAGACATTATTCATTTATTTTAATGTTATTGTCATAGCTTAATATTTATTGGTTTAAATATATGTTTTGACTATGTACTAAAATTATTTGATACAGTATCAGATACTGTTAAATCAATTCCACAGTGTGATTCCACTACAGTGTGCTAACTACAGCATGTTATCGGGGGGAATTCAGTTAGCCGTGGGACTTACCGAGGGCTCTAGCTCACAGGTTAAGAGCTTGGAGGTATTCAATTACTGCCGAGAGGGTGTGAACCAGAATCCACAAGTGTACCCTCTGGGTTAGTCACGGAATTACTGCAAAATTAATTGCATAGATATGGACACCTAACCCAGAACCATAGGCAAACGGCAAGTGGCTCAAATTAGGACAATAGCAATGGTATATAATACGATTACTAGAGCTGCTGCCACATCATGCAGTGTAAGGGACAGAGCGGAGCTGCTGCACGTGCCCAGTTTGTGTGTGTTGTGCTCAGTCCTCAATCAATGTAATGGATCGGAGATTTGTTACCAGGAAGAAGAGACAGGAGCCTTACCCGGAGGTGGGAGAATATGTGCTTAGAAAGTGCAGTACTGGTTCTATTATGTTTGTGTATTTATTTATTTATTTATTTATTTATTATGTTTAAATATGTTTGATACAGCCTATATTATAGGCAATCTATAGTGTTAAATGTTAATACTGTATTCCATGTTCCGCAGAGTGGGAGATTGTGTACTGCATTTGGAAACCCCCCTCTAGAAATCCTGCGTTTGCCACTGAGAACCTATGCCTTACTATGCCATACCTCCCACCCAACTGTCCCGAATACAGCGGGACAGTCCAGCTAATTGGACACTGTCTCTCTGTCCTACACCTGAGCCCCAGTGTCCTGTGGGCGGGGGTGAAAGATGGGAGAACCAGTGATCACCTGCTCTGCAAAGTAGCCGGTGATCACTGAATAAATGCCGTGTGCATCTATCAGTGCATGTTAGCCAGAGGCATGCCCAGCTGCTCAGGGAGTGCTGAGCATGCCCCCAAAATGATGAATAAAGTGGTCGAGGGACCACCCCTCTTGAGGCCCTACCTACTTTTTGGTCACAACCGTGCCTTAAACGCAGCACATCCCGACTCTGTAGAGTCGAAAGTAGGGAGGTATGCCATGCATTAGCCATGGCGCTTAAAGATCGCAGTAAGCTAAAAGACTATAGTAAGGCTCGTGTCTAATTGAATTCCTCCATATGTTTGCTGGTACTAGACTTGTTACAAAGCCCTCACCCACTCCTCTGCCATTTACATCTCTGACCTTATCTCCCTTTACACTCCCACCCATCATGATCGCTCTGTTAATGCACACTGCCGCTCCTGCCTACTGATTACCTCCTCACACTCTTACAGCCAAGATTTTGCACGTGCTGCTCCCTTTCTCTGTAATTCTCTACCTCTACCCCTCAGACTCTCCACCTCTCTACAAAACTTCAAACGGGCTCTCAAGACCCACTTCTTCACCAAACCCAGCAAACTCCCACCCTAAGCCCTCTGTTCCATACTCACTTCCATGGCACCAAATCCCTCGATTCTCTGTCACCCTGATACTTATTTCAGTGTTGTCTGCTGAAGACATCTTTAAATACTGTACCCTGTACTTATTCTATAATATCTAGAACTGTAAGTCACTGTTTTCTTGTTTTGCTTACTTGTTTATGTATGCTGTAATTGGGCACTGCGGATCCCTTGTGGCACCATATAAATAAAGAATAATAAAATAGTAATATTTGGAGACTCACTAATCTTAAAACTCTAAAATAGGGGAAAATAGTGCCCATTGAAAGCAATTTTTTTATTTGTGGAAGAATTCCTTTATTGGTAATCAAGTAAACACAGTCTACAAACACAAATTAAAAAAACACAAGAGCAAGGCAAAACTTCAATATGACAGTGATAAATACTAAGTGCACACACACAATCTTGTGGAATTGAAATTAAAATAACATTTAGGGGTGGGAGTCTGGGGGCTGTCTAAAGTCCCCAGAAGCTTTAAGGATTTTGATAGTGTGAAATACATTTTAGAGGCTTTTTTTTAACAGTCTTGCTTCCGACTGAGAGTCACATTTTTGGCCACTTAAAAAGAAAAATACTTGTCTGCTCTTATTAGTCCATTGTCCTGTTCAAAAGACAATCTCAAATCTATTTGGTACATATAAAACCCGAGATAACTTGTTTTGGGATTAAGGCTGTCAAATTTTTTAATTAATATTTTCTAATTCAATCAAAAAATTTGAACCAGGACAAGAGGTGAAGTTTTGGAATACTTGTTCACCAGAACAAATAAGAAAATGTTTCAGCGGCTAACGGTCATTAGGTCGACAAGACTTAGGTCGACAGTCACATTTTTTTCATTTTTTTAACTTTTTTCTACTTTACGTTCCACATGGACTACAATTGGGAATGGTAACCTGCGAAGTGAGCCATGAGAGGGGACACGGTGCACTAATTGGGGTTTCACTTTACGAAGAAAACGACACAAAAAAGTAAAAAAAACTCATGTCGACATTTGTCCATGTCGACCTAATCCACATTGACCTAGTCACCCTGTCGACCTATTGCATGTCGACCAATAGTGGTCGACCTAATGACTGTCGACCTAAATCTTGTCGACCTAATGGCCCATACCTGTTTCAGCGACTGCTGATGAACGACCTTTGTGAAATCAAGCAAAGAAAGCATCTACTACTGACCTTATCATCTGCTATATAAATGTACTACATTTTCCATCTCTGACATACGCAGTGAGAGGTTTAGGGTGATGCCCACATGCACCCCTGCTAGCAGGCAACACTAACACTAATGGGTCATGCACAACATTGAACCCATCCTAGGCAAGCAAAGAAGTGCTACTCCTGTCATCAAGGTACAATCCATTTTTTTCTGCCAGGTCAGTGGCTGCATGTGTACAGTAGCACCAAGAGGGGTATGAGCAGAGGCGTAACTAAGGGAGGGGTCGAGCAGGCATGTGCCCTGGGCGCCGTGGCAGGCCCGGCAGAAGGGGGCGCCGCCAGCCAGGGCATCTTACCTGCTCGCCCGCCCCCGCCTCCATCATTTGCGTATTGGGATCGAACACCAGCCCAGGAAATTTATGGAAGCAGCCCTAATGAGGGTGGAGTCTGTTGAGGGGGAGGGGCCTGTCAAGAGGGCGGGGTCACTCCTCAGAGGTCCTGATCCTGAGATAGACACAGTTGGGGCCTCCTTTGCTTTACGTTATGCTAATGTTTACCTGTGACTGTGGCCCTCATTTTGAGTTGACCGCTTACCAGCTACTTTTAGCAGCCATGCAAACACATTGTCGCCACCCACAATGTATTTTCACTTTACAAGTGTGTATTTTCGCTTTACAAGTGTACAATCGCATGTGCAGCCGAGCGACACGAACACATTTTGTGCAAAACAAGACTAGCCCTGTAGTTACTTATTCTGTGTGATGATTCTAGCGACATAGGTTCCGGAATTGCCACCCACAAATGCCCTCTTCCTGTCAATCTCCTTGCGATCGGCTGTGTGAATGGATTCATTGCTAAAAGCATTGCACAACAACAATGCTCTTTGTACCCGTACGACGCACGTGTGCATTGCGGCACATACCCATGCGCAGTTTTGCAGTTTTTTTACCTGATCGCAAAGCTGCGAAAATCGTCAGCGAGCGATCAACTCGGAATGACCCCCTTTATGCATATGCTACACTACATACAGCACAGTACAGAGAGGGAGCACACACTACACACAGCACAGTACAGGGAGGGAACACACACTGCATACAGCACAGTACAGGGAGGGGGAGCACACACTACATACAGCACAGTACAGGAAGGTAGCACACACTACACACAGCACAGTACAGGGAGGGAGCACACACTACATACAGCACAGTACAGGGAGGGGGAGCACACACTACATACAGCACAGTACAGGGAGGAGGAGCACACACTGCATACAGCACAGTACAGGGAGGGAGCACACACTACATACAGCACAGTACAGGGAGGGAGCACACACTACATACAGCACAGTACAGGGAGGGGGAGCACACACTACATACAGCACAGTACAGGTAGGGGGAGCACACACTACATACAGCACAGTACAGGGAGGGAGCACACACTACATACAGCACAGTACAGGGAGGGAGCACACACTACACACAGCACAGTACAGGGAGGGAGCACACACTACATACAGCACAGTACAGGGAGGGAGCACACACTACATACAGCACAGTACAGGGAGGGAGCATACACTACATACAGCACAGTACAGGGAGGGAGTACACACTACACACAGCACAGTACAGGGAGGGAGCACACACTACATACAGCACAGTACAGGGAGGGGGAGCACACACTACATACAGCACAGTACAGGGAGGGAGCACACACTACATACAGCACAGTACCGGGAGGGGGAGCACACACTACATACAGCACAGTACAGGTAGGGGGAGCACACACTACATACAGCACAGTACAGGGAGGGAGCACACACTACATACAGCACAGTACAGGGAGGGAGCACACACTACATACAGCACAGTACAGGGAGGGAGCACACACTACATACAGCACAGTACAGGGAAGGGGAGCACACACTGCATACAGCACAGTACAGGGAGGGAGCACACACTACATACAGCACAGTACAGGGAGGGGGAGCACACACTACATACAGCACAGTACAGGGAGGGGGAGCACACACTACATACAGCACAGTACAGGGAGGGGAACACACACTACATACAGCACAGTACAGGGAGGGGGAGCACACTACATACAGCACAGTACAGGGAGGGGGAGCACACTACATACAGCACAGTACAGGTAGGGGGAACACACACTACATACAGCACAGTACAGGGAGGGAGCACACACTACATACAGCACAGTAAAGGAAGGGGGGGCACACACTACATACAGCACAGTACAGGTAGGGGGAGCACACACTACATACAGCACAGTACAGGGAGGGAGCACACACTACATACAGCACAGTACAGGGAGGGAGCACACACTACACACAGCACAGTACAGGGAGGAGGAGCACACACTACATACAGCACAGTACAGGGAGGGGGAGCACACACTACATACAGCACAGTACAGGTAGGGGGAGCACACACTACATACAGCACAGTACAGGGAGAGGGAGCTCACACTACATACAGCACAGTACAGGGAGGGAGCACACACTACATACAGCACAGTACAGGGAGGTGGAGCACACACTACATACAGCACAGTATAGGGAGGGAGGGAGCACACACTACATACAGCACAGTACAGGGAGGGGGAGCACACACTACATACAGCACAGTACAGGGAGGGAGGGAGCACACACTACATACAGCACAGTACAGGGAGGGAGCACACACTACATACAGCACAGTACATGGAGGGAGCACACACTACATACAGCACAGTACAGGGAGGGAGCACACACTACATACAGCACAGTACAAGGAGGAGGAGCACACACTACATACAGCACAGTACAGGGAGGGAGGGAGCACACACTACATACAGCACAGTACAGGGAGGGAGCACACACTACATACAGCACAGTACAGGGAGGAGGAGCACACACTACATACAGCACAGTACAGGGAGGGGGAGCACACACTACATACAGCACAGTACAGGGAGGGGGAGCACACACTACACACAGCACAGTACATTGAGGGAGCACATACTACATACAGCACAGTACAGGAAGGGAGCACACACTACATACAGCACAGTACAGGGAGGGAGCACATACTACATACAGCACAGTACAGGGAGGGAGTACATACTACATACAGCACAGTACAGGGAGGGAACACACACTGCATACAGCACAGGGGGTCATTCTGAGTTGATAGTAGCTGTGCTAAATTTAGCACAGCTACGATCATGAACTCAGACAGGCGGGGGGATGCCCAGCACAGGGCTAGTCTGCCCCGCATGTCAGTGCTGCCCCCCCCCCCCCCCTTCCCCAGCAGAAGTGCAAAGGCATCGCACAGCAGCGATGCCTTTGCACTTCAGGAGTAGCTTCCGGCCAGCGCAGCTTTAGCGTGCCGGCCAGGAGCTACTGGTTGCTCCCCGGCCCGCAGCGGCTGCATGTGACATCACGCAGCCGCTGCGGGCCACTCCCAGCACGGGCCACTCCGACCACATAACACGAATAGCACAATATTACAGGTATAGCACCGCACTACACGTATAGCACCGCATTATATGACTAGCACCACATTACATACATAGCCACCGCATTACATACGTAACCACTGCATTACATAAGTAGACACCGCATAAATAGGGTCATCATCATGGACAGACATTGGGCAGCTATAGGACTGAAGGATGTTGCATTAGAGATTGTCCCAGGGCTGACGGTGAGTGCTGCCTGGTCCGCTGGCATCCTGAGGACAAAGTACATCCTGCTCCTGTCCAGTCCCCAAACCATACACTGTGACCGGGGACACCCTAAACCTTACACTAACATGCAGGGGCGTAAGTTATTATAAGACGCCCGGAGGTGAAAAAGTTTAGATTGCCCCCCCCCCCGCGGCACAGTCCAGGTATACACTCACAGCCACATATACACGCATACACGCACTCACATATATACAAATACACACCCAACCACATATACACACACACACACACACACACACACACACACACACACACACACACTATACCACTTATACACACATAGCCACATATTTATATACACACACATAGCCACATATCTGCATACTCACAGTCACATACACATGTAATATCACTAGAAAGTGGGTTCGTACCTAAAAGTTCTGTCGTTTTCGTGGTCAGCCGTATCCACTATTCAACGATGTCGAGGCCAGCGACTATTCTTCCCGTCACCTGTGAGGCTGGGGCAGAAGGACCAGGAGGACCCCGGAAGGACAACCCAAACACAATATACTCAAAGACCACTACACATGGAGGCGGTGACAACCATTTATTGCACTGAAAATATCAGTCACCGCTATAACTCAATTCTCATTTGGATCAATTGCATAGGTTGAACATCCACACAATACCCTGCTTCTTTCCCTGTCTATAACAGTGTTCACAGTTTAGATTTCTCAAAAGTATAACTATGACTGGATCAAACAATTATATATTTCACATGCAAGAACAATCATTTGGAGGGTAACGTTATCTTAGGGTAAGGAATGTCCTGGCAGTAATGTGGGAGCACCTCCTAAACTGTTCACATAATGGCGCTGTATGCCGGGCACTAATGTTCAGTTCCTGCGCCACAGTGGGTGTTTGCGGTCAGCGTCTTTTTTAACAGAACACTTGTATCCTAACGGTGGACTCCTGGGCAGACGTCGGTGGACTAAAGGTAAGTATCTGTAGGAAGGTGTGCAGATCGGACTGCTTGTAGTACAACACAGCAATAATGGTCAACGGTATTAACCGTGTTTGTATTCCACAACAAGAGTAAGGCAGGGGAAATCAAGTTGCTTCGGGTGTAGTGCCCTATGGGTGGAACCCTGATGTCATGACCACGGGGTGCTTGTCTCAATGTGAGAGGCTCCCGCTGTCCGCCTCTAAAGCTCTGGCGGCAGTCTCTTCTATATGTTGCTGGTTAACTGGTGGGATATGGGTTGGAGCGGCCTGGCTTGTAGAATGGTGAGGGGAAGGTACTATTATGTCCCAAATTCGGGGGCTGTGGATAAAGGTACCTGTGTGTGTTGCTGGCTCCTGCCAGTCAGATCACTCTGCGGGTCTCCATCCGGTCCTGTGGCTCCATTATCTGCCCGCAGTGTAGTGAACGGGCAACTCCAGCTGTCCCCCTGGTTCCTGCGTCCGCCTCTCTGCTCTGTGTGGCGGCTGGTGGCTCTGCTCGCGGGTGTACGGTGACGGCTGTCCCACCCACAGCTCTCCCTCCCTGGTGCTCCCCACAGCGGCTCTCTTCTCCTGTGCGCAGTCAGCGCGTCCCTCCGCTGCCGCTGATCCTCGCAGCGTCTCGTCTCCCAGCCACCACTGGACACAGCCGCTTCCCTTCCTCAGCGCGGCGGCTCTTCTCTCCCTCGCTGGTCTCGCTGTACCCTCCTATATCCCTCGGTTTCTCCTCCTCCTTTTTCTTCCCGCGTCCTCCGTCTTCCAATCCCCATCCCCAGGGCTTCCCGCTCTCCAGGATCCGGGCCGTTGCTAGGCAACCGGAGAGGGGACTTTTTTAACACTGTCAGCGCCTGCCCAGCTGACAGAACTCCCCGGGCAGCGCTGGCTGCGGTTAAGGCCATGATGGGGTTAGTAGTGGTATCACAAACGTGGGTACCACACACATCTATACAAATACACACACACACACACACACACACACACACACACACACACACACACACACACACACAGCCACATTGACAAACACACTGTCTCCCACCCTGACACTTTCCTCCATCAGATACCTCTTCTTACCTGCCTCAGTGTCAGCATGCAGGAGCTGGGCAGCGGCGTTGTGCGGCAGGAGCTGAAGCCGGGAAGCTGTGCTGTGGTTTTGCAGGAGCCGAAGCCGGGTAGCGGCACTGTGGGGCGGAAGCCGGGCAGCCGTGATGTCATCAGGCTGAAGACGGAGCTGGGTAGGTGCGCTATCGGGGGCGGGAGCTGAAGAGACACGGTATCATCATCCTGGAGCCGGGCAGCCGCACTTCTCAGGGGGCGGGAGCCGGGGTGTCATTCGTGAGATGGGAGCCACAGCCGGACAACCACACTGTCGGAGGCAATGGAGAAGGTGCCCCCTTCATTGCTAGAGCCCGGCGGCATCCGACTCCATTGCCTCCCAGACTTCCGCCACTGCTAACATGATAGTGCAAATAATGTAATTAAAAATAACCTCTCTGCCGGGTCCCTTCAGTGCTCAGTCGCCGCTCTGGCCAGTCCAGTGAGAGTGCGGCAGCTGGGGTGGCAGCGGGTGTAGTGAACCAGGCTCTGACCATCGCTTTGCTGCTGCTCCTGTGCCAGGCTCGTTGAAGAGACCTTTGGCCGGGGCCAGGGAGAGGATGCTGCTTGGCTGGTTAACTTTCTCAAGGTCCCCCATTGTTAGAACAGCATCACCACTTTTCATGGCTAGCGGCACCTGGCAGTGCCTGCTAGCCTAACTTCCGGATTGCATTCCAATGAACCACAAGTACTGGACGCAGTGTGAGCCAGCCCAGCCTGAGTGTGAATCGGCCAGGCTGAGGGGGATATGGGACCAGCCCAACGAAATCTGTCATGGTGTCCTGGTGGGGCAATCCGCCCCTGGTAGCTGCACTCCCTTCACCTATAGTAGCTACACCCTTGTATATAACACATGTAACTGTGATAGGGAAGGTGGCGTCTCTCAGCTCTGCATAGCAGCTGCACTCCCTGCACTTATGGTAGCTACGCACTTGTATATAACACATGTAAATGTGACAGGGAAGGTGGCCCGTCTCAGCACTGGGCCCCATAGCAGCTGCACTACTCGCACCTATGGTAGCTATGCCCTTGTATATAACACGTGTAACTGTGACAGGGAAGGTGGCCCCTCTCAGCACAGGGCCCCATAGCAGCTGCACTACTCGCACCTATGGTAGCTACACCCTTGTATATAACACGTGTAACTGTGACAGGGAAGGTGGCCCCTCTCAGCACTGGGCCCCATAGCAGCTGCACTCCCTGCACCTAAGGTAGCTACACTCCGTATATAACACACGTAACTGTGACAGGGAAGGTGGCCCCTTTCAGCACTGGGCCCCATAGCAGCTGCACTCCCTGCACCTAAGGTAGCTACACTCCGTATATAACACACGTAACTGTGACAGGGAAGGTGGCCCCTTTCAGCACTGGGCCCCATAGCAGCTGCACTCCCTGCACCTACGGTAGCTACACTCCGTATATAACACACGTAACTGTGACAGGGAAGGTGGCCCCTTTCAGCACTGGGCCCCATAGCAGCTGCACTCCCTGCACCTATGGTAGCTACACCCTGTATATAATAAATGTAACTGTGAGAGGGAAGGTGGCATCTCTCAGCTCTGCATAGCAGCTGCACTCCCTGCACTTATGGTAGCTACGCACGTGTATATAACACATGTAAATGTGACAGGGAAGGTGGCCCGTCTCAGCACTGGGCCCCATAGCAGCTGCACTACTCGCACCTATGGTAGCTACACCCTTGTATATAACACGTGTAACTGTGACAGGGAAGGTGGCCCCTCTCAGCACTGGGCCCCATAGCAGCTGCACTCCCTGCACCTATGGTAGCTACACTCCGTATATAACACATGTAAATGTGACAGGGAAGGTGGCCCGTCTCAGCACTGGGCCCCATAGCAGCTGCACTACTCGCACCTATGGTAGCTACACCCTTGTATATAACACGTGTAACTGTGACAGGGAAGGTGGCCCCTCTCAGCACTGGGCCCCATAGCAGCTGCACTCCCTGCACCTATGGTAGCTACACTCCGTATATAACACATGTAACTGTGACAGGGAAGGTGGCCCCTTTCAGCACTGGGTCCCATAGCATCTGCACTCCCTGCACCTATAGTAGCTATGCCCTTGGTGAGCCCGCATGGGGCTCTGTTGCACTCATATCCCCACTGGCAATCTGGCGGCCAGGATCCCGGCATCAGGATGCTGACCGCTGGGATCCCAACCGCCGGTTACACGATCCCAACACATATATAGAGCATATGGTACTTGCCTATTCTCCCGCAATGTCTTGGAGACTCCAGGATAGCAGGCACCAAGGTGTAGGCATATCTTCAGTAACGCCTCAGTTCCACACGCTGATGCCCACTTCCCGTGTGAAGTGACCAGTCCAGGCGAAATGATAACGCTATTCCTGCTGAATCCCATCATCATGGTCTCTTCCCCCGCTTTACAATGATGTAATCGTGGCTTTATATACTGTGCCTTGATGGTGCGATTCTGCTGTCATGCCCCTGCACTGCACACATGGTTGCACCATACCCCTCCCAACTGGCAGCCAAGAACTTGGTACGTGTGTGATGTCTGGGCCCTGTAGCTCACCAGCAAAAAAGTATCTATTTTTTTTCCATTTCATTACCCCCACATCCACTGCATACAATGGTGTCTATGTACTAAGCCTTGGAGAGAGATAAAGTGGATGGAGATAAAGTACCAGCCAATCAGCTCCTGTCATCTTTCAAACTCAGCCTATAATATGACAGTTAGCAGGTGATTGGCTGGTACTTATCTCCGTCCACTTTATCTCTACCAAGGCTTAGTAAATAGACTCCAGTATTTGTAACGAGCCCCAGTGCTTTAGCCTACCAAACACCCACCACCACCACCAATTTTGCAACTAAACACTGTAAAGCATGAGAGGACATGGGCTGTTATCCGATGTCTCCACTGTACAGCTGGCCACATGCAGGCCCATCCCGCCTCTGGAGCTGCGGTCCAGGATTATTCATCAATTTGACCTCATACTTGGATGACCAAACCTGACATGAACCAGTAAAATAGCCCCATGGGGTTTCTGGAGGATCTATGGGGCCAATTCAGACCTGATTGCTCGCTAGCTGTTTTTTGCAGTCCTGCATTCACATAGTCGCCGCTAGAGATGAGCGGGTTCGGTTCTCCGAGATCCGAACCCCCCCCCCCGAACTTCACCTATTTTACACGGGTCCGAGGCAGCCTTGGATCTTCCCGCCTTGCTCGGTTAACCCGAACGAGGCCAAACGCCATCATCCCGCTGTCGGATTCTCGCGAGATTCGTATTCTATATAAAGAGCCACGCGTCGCCGCCATTTTCACTCGTGCATTGGAGATTGAACAGAGAGGACGTGGCTACGTTCTCTCCATGAAAAGCTCCATATCTGTGCTCAGTGTGCTGCAAATATCTGTGCTCAGTGTGCTGCAAATATCTGTGCTCAGTGTGCTGCAAATATCTACGTTCTCTGCCTGAAAAGCTCCATATCTGTGCTCAGTGTGCTGCAAATATCTGTGCTCAGTGTGCTGCATTTTGGTGACCAACAGTATATAGTTGTACAGTACAGTAGGCCATTGCTGTATCTTGCAGCTCTGTGTCACTGCAAGTATCCATTCCATATCTGTGCTGCATTTTTATGAGCAGTATATATAGTAGTACAGTGCAGCATTTTGGTGACCAACAGTATATAGTTGTACAGTACAGTAGGCCATTGCTGTGTCTTGCAGCTCTGTGTCACTGCAAGTATCCATTCCATATCTGTGCTGCATTTTTGTGAGCAGTATATATAGTAGTACAGTGCAGCATTTTGGTGACCAACAGTATATAGTTGTACAGTACAGTAGGCCATTGCTGTATCTTGCAGCTCTGTGTCACTGCAAGTATCCGTTCCATATCTGTGCTGCATTTTTGTGAGCAGTATATATAGTAGTACAGTGCAGCATTTTGGTGACTAACAGTATACAGTTGTACAGTACAGTAGGCCATTGCTGTATCTTGCAGCCCGGTAAAAAATCCCATCTAGATTCCACTTCACTAGGCAGGCGATAGCGAGATTTTACCAATTAATATCAGTGATTTATAATTAATTATTAATTACAGTGATCTTGCCAAATGATTCCAGTGATTTTGTCATTTTCTTCCAGTGATTTGGACCAATAATACCATTGATTAGAACAAATAATTCCTGTGATTTTGTCATTTTCTTACAGTGATTTGGACCAATAATACCATTGATTAGAACAAATAATTCCTGTGATATTGAGGTGTTTGTGTCACTTAGCTTAGCTGTCCAGTGACCACAGTGCACCTCTTTTTCTCTTTTCTTTGCATCATGTGCTTTTTGGGGCCAATTTTTTTAAGTGCCATCCTGTCTGACCCTTCCGTATATGTCCAGTGGTACTGCCATTTGATATAATTCCCAACATTACTGCCATTTAATTCCAGTGATTTTGTCATTTTCTTCCAGTGATTTGGACGAATAATACCACTGATTAGAACTAATAATTCCTGTGATTTTGTCATTTTCTTACAGTGATTTGGACCAATGATACCATTGATTAGAACAAATAATTCCTGTGATATTGAGGTGTTTGTGTCGCTTAGCTTAGCCGTCCAGCGACCACAGTGCACCTCTTTTTCTCTTTTCTTTGCATCATGTGCTGTTTGGGGCCAATTTTTTTAAGTGCCATCCTGTCTAACTCTTCCGTATATGTCCAGTGGTATTGCCATTTGATATAATTCCCGACATTACTGCCATTTAATTCCAGTGATTTTGTAATTTTCTTCCAGTGATTTGGACCAATAATACCATTGATTAGAACGAATAATTCCTGTGATTTTGTAATTTTCTTCCAGTGATTTGGACCAATAATACCATTGGTTAGAATGAATAATTCCTGTGATTTTGTCATTTTCTTCCAGTGATATGGACCAATAATACCATTGATTAGTACGAATAATTCCTGTGATTTTGTCATTTTCTTCCAGTGATTTGGACCAATAATACCATTGATTAGAACGAATAATTGCAGTGATTTTGTCATTTTCTTCCAGTGATTTGGACCAATAATACCATTGATTAGAACAAATAATTCCTGACATATTGAGGTGTTTGTGTCGCTTAGCTTAGCCGTCCAGCGACCACAGTGCACCTCTTTTTCTCTTTTCTTTGCATCATGTGCTGTTTGGGGCCAATTCTTTTAAGTGCCATCCTGTCTGACACTGCAGTGCCACTCCTAGATGTGCCGCTTAGCTTAGTCATCCAGCGACCTCGGTGCAAAATTTAGGACTAAAAATAATATTGTGAGACTGGAAATGAGTGGAAATTATGGCTATTGAGGTTAGGTTAATAATACTATAGGATCAAAATTACCCCAAAATTTTATGATTTATGCTGTTTTTGAGGGGTTTTTGAAAAAAAACACCCGAATCCAAAACACACCCGAATCCGACAAAAAATTTTCAGGGAATCCAAAACACGGCCGAGGAACCGAATCCAAAACCAAAACACAAAACCCGAAAAATTTCCGGTGCACATCTCTAGTCGCCGCGCACCGGGGAGTGTATTTTAGCTGTGCAAGTGTGCGATCGCATGTGCAGCCGAGCAGTACAAAAAGATTTTGTGCAGTTTCTCAGTAGCCCAGGACTTACTCAGCCGCTGCGATCACTTCAACCTGTCTGGGACCGGAATTCACGTCAGACACCCGCCCTGCAAACGCTTGGGAACGCCTGCATTTTTCCAACCACTCCCAGAAAACAGTCAGTTGACACCCACAAACGCCTTCTTCATGTCAATCTCTTTGCGATCGCCCATGCGAATGGATTCTTTGCACTAAAACAGTTATAAATACCTAGCACCCCTAGGGGGGCAGACAGCAGCACAGAGTATATCAGAAGACAGCGTAACTCCGGAATTGCTGGAGCAATGTATGTACTCAAAACTTGGTACACATATACCTTGCAAGCTGGGAACAAACACTGTGAGGGTAAGACACCCCTAGCACCCCTATGGGTGAGGCAGCAGCACAGAGTATTTCAGCAGTCAGCATAACTCTGGAATGCCTGGACCAATTTACAACAAACTTGGTACACATATGACTTACACTCTGGGAACAAACACTCTGAGGGTAACACACCACTAACACCCCTGCATGTGACAGGGCCAGTGGCATGATGTGAGGAGGGGAATGGAGGCAGCAGGAAGCCGCAGACTGAGAGTTGTATAGTGGGAAGAGCAGGGTCCCTTGGGGGATCAAAAAGGGGTGCGGCCACTACTCAAGTGCATCAGGGAAGCAAGATATGCCTATATACTAGATCTCCAATCAACGTAAATTAACAAACTATCATTCTAATTTACCATCCTCATCCCGTACCAAAGCAGGGGTATTCAGCTATCTACAATGTCATTTATACTGTGTGTTTAATATTTACATTTATTTTTGTAAACAGACATTCTTAAAATCCTGAGCAATGACAGGTACTCCAGCTAGTATATATATACTAAATCATCTGTCACAGTAGCAATATTCTGAGCATATTGGAAGTCTCGCAACAGAACCTGTATAGATGGAGTTTAAGATCATACATGTTAACATTCAACAATATGCTATGTCGGCATGCCCTCTCATGGAGTCTATGTAAGTCATTAGCAAAACCAAATGCTCTGTCTACATACAGTACAGCGCAGGAACAAGGTCATCATGCAATAAGTGATATGCCGGCCAGACTCTTAAGGGGGGTACACACGAAGAGATCCGTGTTTAAAATCTAAGCAATCTGACTAGATTGCTTAGATTTTAAGCAGGGATCTGCCATGTGTATGCCCTCAGCAATAGCCGTGCATCGCTATCGCCGGTGCTAGATTGAGCCTGCATGCAGGCTTAATCTAGCGGGTTGCTCACTTCAGCACTGTGTGAAGTGAGAGGCCCCCCATCCGTCCGTCCCCTCGCTCAGCACATCGCGCTGTGCTGAGCGGGGGGAGAGATGTGTGCTGAGCGGTCTGTGGTAAGATCGCTCAGCACACATCTCCCCCGTCAGTACCCCCCTTTATACCTAAGTTTCCTTTTGATGCTTGATCCAAATAATGTATCACTAACAACGACATTACTGTGAAGTGAAGGAGATATGATTAGGATGGTCACCTGTAACACACATGCAATGTTTCTGTGACATGGAAAAACAATGGAAGAAATGTTATGGAGTCACCTTCATTGATGTCCTAGTTGATATAATAACCAGAAGAGTAGCTTTGGGTGGAGTGTCATGAGATGAAATGAAAACCAAAAAGTTATGTACCCTCCAGGTTCCGTTCTCAGCAGTCTGGCTGTCGGTACAATGGTGCCACGTGGTGTCACAGGGCACAACCACACTCACTGTCCACTCAACCTCTTTCCAACACATCCAGCGGGTGTGAACAAGTCGAGTGGATGTCTTTACCTGTTCCCTGTGAATGTCACCTTGCGGGCCCGCCTTGCAGTTTTATATACGCTGGTATTGAATAATAAATTTCTAGTGCGCCAACAAAAAAGACAACTCTTTTTTCTTCTCTTTATACGCTCATGGGTTACACAGGTTCTGTGGCTGATTAAACCAGGTGAAATGCAGACTTGAGGTCAGCAAGCCACAGAAACTGTATAATTCATGAGTTTCCTGGCTTAATGGGATAGTATAATTAATATAGTGAACGCAGGCACTCTGTACGACATTGCCTTATACTTCATTTTCTATGCTAGTCGCATTGTTTTAAAACTAGAAACTCATGTAAATCCAGTTGTAATTGATGTAGAAAATGTATATGTAAGATAGCTGTAACTCTGTAGCTTTGCTGCTGGTTACTGTGACATCACACCTAGCCTGTGACATCACTAGCCCGTGACATCACAATGCTTCTTTCTGTAACATTCTGTCTACAGCTGCTGACGTTTCCAGTTTCCATGCAGGAAGACAGGTAGGAGGAGGTGAGTACTACATAGCAGGGTATGATGGAGGGGGGTAAGGAAGACAGAGTGCAGTATAGTCAGCTGAACGGCAAGATAGACAGAACAGGGAATACAGGTACAAGGACACATAAATAGGAGAAGCGCAGGAAGGAACAACATATTTAGGAATAAAAATGTAGCGTTACAGGAATAAAGAGGGCAGTATGGAGGATAAGCACACATACAGGAGATGCAGATAACCTGGGTCTCTATGAGGCAGGATTGTGGTTTTGGGATGAAAAAGTTAATAAAATAGATAAATGGAATATTGATAACTTTGAAAGTATCTTTTTTGGTTTAAGGAAAATTGGGAAACTGGTTGACTCATGGACATTTTATTGTACTTAAACTAGTACTATGCTTAATGATAGTCTTTTGTGTTTTTTAGATCATCTGGCAAAGAGATTTGCAGAGTGTCGGGTGACCGGCAAAGAGATCTGCAAAGTGTCAGTTGAAGACGATGGGAAGGGTCGCAGAGGTAACAACGACTGGAGTATAACATGCAGGAGGTAAGTTACCATACTCTCTCTGCACATGTTACATCTGCCCCACCTGCAGTGCACATGGTTTTGTCCATTAGAGAACAAATGTGCTGATGCGATCAGGTCTGAATTAGGCCCAGTGTATGATACTAACATGGTCCTAGCACTAGGGAAGATAAAACCTGGACAGGGGCGTCAGAATGTTTTTAGGTTGGGGGGGGGCAAGATATAATCTCATTTTGGCGCCCCTAAATTGCTGAATTGCTAAAAGCCAGATCCACCTGAAATACATTGAGAAGGGCAGATCCACACTAAGGGGATCATTCAGTTCTGATCGCTGCTGTATGTTTTCGCACAGCGGGCAATCAGGTATTAACTGCGCATGCGCATTGGACAGCAACAAAGGGCATCTCTGGTCAGTGAGGGGATGATGCGAAAAATCCGTTGGCACGGGCGTTTGCAAGGTGATTGACAGGAAGAGGCCGTTTGTGGGTGGTAACTGACCGTTTACTGGGAGTGTCCGTAAAATCGCAGGTGTCCCCAAGCATTTTTAGGGAGGGTGTCTGACGTCAGCTCCGGCCCCGATCAGTCTGATGTGATCGAACTGTAGGAGTAAGTCCTGAGCTGCGCAGAGACTGCACAAAGTTGATTTTAGCAGCTCGGCGTACACATGCAATCGCACACTTGCACGGCAAATATACACTCCCCCTGGAGGTGGCGACTATTTGAACACAGAACAGCAAAATAAGCAGCTTAGCTCTCCCATGCCACTCTAGTTTCCCACCACGTGCCCCATGTAGCAGGGAGAGTAGATCAAGCACTAGCAGTGACCAGTGCAGTGCTGGCGTCGAGGTGACTTTTAGTAGTGGCCGTGGGAGTTACAGGGAGGGTGAGGGCAGGGATGCTGAGGGGGAGTTACATGGAGGGTGAGGGCAGGGATGCTGAGGGGGAGTTACAGGGAGGGTGAGGGCAGGGATGCTGAGGTTGAGTTACAGAGAGGGTGAGGGCAGGGATGCTGAGGGGGAGTTACAAGGAGGGTGAGGGCAGGGCCGGTTCGAGGGCCCTCGGCGCCCCGGTCATGGAATGGGGGCGTGGCTTAATACAGGGGCGTGGCCAGTTACGCCCCCTGTACAGTAGAAGCGCCGCTTAAATACTGAGCGGTGCGCGATGACGTCATCGCGCACCGCACAGCAAAAGGTCCTCTCCATGAAGGGAAACTAGACGCGTAGCATCTAGTTCCCTTCGCGGAGAGGACCTTTGCTGTGCGGTGCGCGATGACATCATCGCGCACCGCTCAGCAAAGGTCCTCTCCGCGAAGGGAAACTAGACGCTACGCGTCTAGTTCCCTTCACAGGGGACCACAGCCGGGACAGCCGCAGAGCCGGGGGACACAGCGGGCAGCGGAGGGCACAGCAGTGGCGGATCTTGCCATGGTGCGGCGCCCTCCGGATGGCGCCAGCGCCCTCCGGAAGGCGGCGCCCCGGGCAAAAGTCCTGCTTGTCCGTGGCAAGATCCTCTACTGGGTGAGGGCGGGGATGCTGAGGGGGAGTTACAGGGAGGGTGAGGGCAGGGATGCTGAGGGGGAGTTACAGAGAGGGTGAGGGCAGGGATGCTGAGGGGGAGTTACAGGGAGGGTGAGGGCAGGGATGCTGACAGGGAGTTAGTAGGAGTGTGAGGAGCACTGAGGGATGAGTTACAGGAAGGATGAGGGCAGGGATGCTGAGGGTGGTGTTACAGGGAGGGTGAGGGCAGGGATGCTGAGGGGGAGTTACAGGGAGGGTGAGGGCAGGGATGTTGAGGGTGGAGTTACAGGGAGGGTGAGGGCAGAGATGCTGAGGGGGGGAGTTACAGGGAGGGTGAGGGCAGGGATGCTGAGGGGGGAGTTACAGGGAGGGTGAGGGCAGGGACGCTGAGGGGGAGTTACATGGAGGGTGAGGGCAGGGATGCTGAGGGGGAGTTACATGGAGGGTGAGGGCAGGGATGCTGAGGGTGGTGTTACAGGGAGGGTGAGGGCAGGGATGCTGAGGGGGAGTTACAGGGAGGGTGAGGGCAGGGATGCTGAGGGTGGAGTTACAGGGAGGGTGAGGGCAGAGATGCTGAGGGGGGAGTTACAGGGAGGGTGAGGGCAGGGATGCTGAGGGGGGAGTTACAGGGAGGGTGAGGGCAGGGACGCTGAGGGGGAGTTACATGGAGGGTGAGGGCAGGGATGATGAGGGGGAGTTACATGGAGGGTGAGGGCAGGGATGCTGAGGGGGAGTTACATGGAGGGTGAGGGCAGGGATGCTGAGGGTGGTGTTACAGGGAGGGTGAGGGCAGGGATGCTGAGGGGGAGTTACAGGGAGGGTGAGGGCAGGGATGCTGAGGGTGGAGTTACAGGGAGGGTGAGGGCAGAGATGCTGAGGGGGGAGTTACAGGGAGGGTGAGGGCAGGGATGCTGAGGGGGGAGTTACAGGGAGGGTGAGGGCAGGGACGCTGAGGGGGAGTTACATGGAGGGTGAGGGCAGGGATGCTGAGGGGGAGTTACAGGGAGGGTGAGGGCAGGGATGCTGAGAGGAAGTTACATGGAGGGTGAGGGCAGGGATGCTGAGGGGGAGTTACATGGAGGGTGAGGGCAGGGATGCTGAGGGGGAGTTACATGGAGGGTGAGGGCAGGGATGCTGAGGAGGAGATACAGAGAGGGTGAGGGCAGGGATGCTGAGGGGGAGTTACAGGGAGGGTGAGGGCAGGGATGCTGAGGGTGGAGTTACAGGGAGGGTGAGGGCAGAGATGCTGAGGGGGGAGTTACAGGGAGGGTGAGGGCAGGGATGCTGAGGGGGGAGTTACAGGGAGGGTGAGGGCAGGGACGCTGAGGGGGAGTTACATGGAGGGTGAAGGCAGGGATGCTGAGGGGGAGTTACATGGAGGGTGAGGGCAGGGATGCTGAGGGTGGTGTTACAGGGAGGGTGAGGGCAGGGATGCTGAGGGGGAGTTACAGGGAGGGTGAGGGCAGGGATGCTGAGGGTGGAGTTACAGGGAGGGTGAGGGCAGAGATGCTGAGGGGGGAGTTACAGGGAGGGTGAGGGCAGGGATGCTGAGGGGGGAGTTACAGGGAGGGTGAGGGCAGGGACGCTGAGGGGGAGTTACATGGAGGGTGAGGGCAGGGATGCTGAGGGGGAGTTACAGGGAGGGTGAGGGCAGGGATGCTGAGAGGAAGTTACATGGAGGGTGAGGGCAGGGATGCTGAGGGGGAGTTACATGGAGGGTGAGGGTAGGGATGCTGAGGGGGAGTTACATGGAGGGTGAGGGCAGGGATGCTGAGGGGGAGTTACAGGGAGGGTGAGGGCAGGGATGCTGAGAGGAAGTTACATGGAGGGTGAGGGCAGGGATGCTGAGGGGGAGTTACAGAGAGGGTGAGGGCAGGGATACTGAGGGGGAGTTACATGGAGGGTGAGGGCAGGGATGCTGAGGAGGAGTTACAGAGAGGGTGAGGGCAGGGATGCTGAGGGGGAGTTACAGGGAGGGTGAGGGCAGGGATGCTGAGGGTGGTGTTACAGGGAGGGTGAGGGCAGGGATCCTGAGGGGGAGTTACAGGGAGGGTGAGGGCAGGGATGCTGAGGGTGGAGTTACAGGGAGGGTGAGGGCAGAGATGCTGAGGGGGGAGTTACAGGGAGGGTGAGGGCAGGGATGCTGAGGGGGGAGTTACAGGGAGGGTGAGGGCAGGGACGCTGAGGGGGAGTTACATGGAGGGTGAGGGCAGGGATGCTGAGGGGGAGTTACATGGAGGGTGAGGGCAGGGATGCTGAGGGTGGTGTTACAGGGAGGGTGAGGGCAGGGATGCTGAGGGGGAGTTACAGGGAGGGTGAGGGCAGGGATGCTGAGGGTGGAGTTACAGGGAGGGTGAGGGCAGAGATGCTGAGGGGGGAGTTACAGGGAGGGTGAGGGCAGGGGTGCTGAGGGGGGAGTTACAGGGAGGGTGAGGGCAGGGACGCTGAGGGGGAGTTACATGGAGGGTGAGGGCAGGGATGCTGAGGGGGAGTTACAGGGAGGGTGAGGGCAGGGATGCTGAGGGGAAGTTACATGGAGGGTGAGGGCAGGGATGCTGAGGGGGAGTTACATGGAGTGTGAGGGCAGGGATGCTGAGGGGGAGTTACATGGAGGGTGAGGGCAGGGATGCTGAGGAGGAGTTACAGAGAGGGTGAGGGCAGGGATGCTGAGGGGGAGTTACAGGGAGGGTGAGGGCAGGGATGCTGAGGGTGGAGTTACAGGGAGGGTGAGGGCAGAGATGCTGAGGGGGGAGTTACAGGGAGGGTGAGGGCAGGGATGCTGAGGGTGGAGTTACAGGGAGGGTGAGGGCAGGGACGCTGAGGGGGAGTTACATGGAGGGTGAGGGCAGGGATGCTGAGGGGGAGTTACATGGAGGGTGAGGGCAGGGATGCTGAGGGTGGTGTTACAGGGAGGGTGAGGGCAGGGATGCTGAGGGGGAGTTACAGGGAGGGTGAGGGCAGGGATGCTGAGGGTGGAGTTACAGGGAGGGTGAGGGCAGAGATGCTGAGGGGGGAGTTACAGGGAGGGTGAGGGCAGGGATGCTGAGGGGGGAGTTACAGGGAGGGTGAGGGCAGGGACGCTGAGGGGGAGTTACATGGAGGGTGAGGGCAGGGATGCTGAGGGGGAGTTACAGGGAGGGTGAGGGCAGGGATGCTGAGGGGGAGTTACATGGAGGGTGAGGGCAGGGATGCTGAGGGTGGTGTTACAGGGAGGGTGAGGGCAGGGATGCCGAGGGGGAGTTACAGGGAGGGTGAGGGCAGGGATGCTGAGGGTGGAAATACAGGGAGGGTGAGGGCAGAGATGCTGAGGGGGGAGTTACAGGGAGGGTGAGGGCAGGGATGCTGAGGGGGGAGTAACAGGGAGGGTGAGGGCAGGGACGCTGAGGGGGAGTTACATGGAGGGTGAGGGCAGGGATGCTGAGGGGGAGTTACAGGGAGGGTGAGGGCAGGGATGCTGAGAGGAAGTTACATGGAGGGTGAGGGCAGGGATGCTGAGGGGGAGTTACATGGAGGGTGAGGGTAGGGATGCTGAGGGGGAGTTACATGGAGGGTGAGGGCAGGGATGCTGAGGGGGAGTTACAGGGAGGGTGAGGGCAGGGATGCTGAGAGGAAGTTACATGGAGGGTGAGGGCAGGGATGCTGAGGGGGAGTTACAGAGAGGGTGAGGGCAGGGATACTGAGGGGGAGTTACATGGAGGGTGAGGGCAGGGATGCTGAGGAGGAGTTACAGAGAGGGTGAGGGCAGGGATGCTGAGGGGGAGTTACAGGGAGGGTGAGGGCAGGGATGCTGAGGGTGGAGTTACAGGGAGGGTGAGGGCAGAGATGCTGAGGGGGGAGTTACAGGGAGGGTGAGGGCAGGGACGCTGAGGGGGAGTTACATGGAGGGTGAGGGCAGGGATGCTGAGGGGGAGTTACATGGAGGGTGAGGGCAGGGATGCTGAGGGTGGTGTTACAGGGAGGGTGAGGGCAGGGATGCTGAGGGGGAGTTACAGGGAGGGTGAGGGCAGGGATGCTGAGGGTGGAGTTACAGGGAGGGTGAGGGCAGAGATGCTGAGGGGGGAGTTACAGGGAGGGTGAGGGCAGGGATGCTGAGGGGGGAGTTACAGGGAGGGTGAGGGCAGGGACGCTGAGGGGGAGTTACATGGAGGGTGAGGGCAGGGATGCTGAGGGGGAGTTACAGGGAGGGTGAGGGCAGGGATGCTGAGAGGAAGTTACATGGAGGGTGAGGGCAGGGATGCTGAGGGGGAGTTACATGGAGGGTGAGGGCAGGGATGCTGAGGGGGAGTTACAGAGAGGGTGAGGGCAGGGATACTGAGGGGGAGTTACATGGAGGGTGAGGGCAGGGATGCTGAGGAGGAGTTACAGAGAGGGTGAGGGCAGGGATGCTTAGGGGGAGTTACAGGGAGGGTGAGGGCAGGGATGCTGACAGGGAGTTAGTAAGTGTGTGAGGAGCACTGAGGGTGGAGTTACAGGAAGGATGAGGGCAGAAATGCTGAGGGTGGTGTTACAGGGAGGGTGAGGGCAGGGATGCTGAGGGGGAGTTACAGGGAGGGTGAGTGCAGGGATGCTGAGGGTGGAGTTACAGGGAGGGTGAGGGCAGGGATGCTGAGGGGGAGTTACAGGGAGGGTGAGGGCAGGGACGCTGAGGGGGGAGTTAGAGGGAGAGTGAGTGCACACTGAGGGGGGAGCTACATGAAGGGTGAGGGCAGGGACGCTGACGGGAAGTTTCATGGCGGGTGAGGGCAGGGACACTGAAGGGAAATTACATGGAGGGTGAGGGCATGGGCACTGACAGGGAGTTACAAGGAGTGTGAGGAGCAATGAAGGGGGAGTTACAGGGAGGGTGAGGGCTGGGATGCTGAAGGGGGAGTTACAGGGAGGGTGATGGCTGGGAAGGTGAGGGGGGAATTACAGGGAGGGTGAGGACTGGGACGCTGAGGGGGGAGTTACAGGGAGGGTGAGGGCTGGGACGCTGTGGGGGGACTTACAGGGAGGGTGAGAGTAGGGATGCTGAGGGGGGAGTTAGAAGGAGGGCGAGTGCACACTGAGTGGGGAGCTACATGGAGGGTTAGGGCAGAGACTCTGATGGGGTATTACATGGCGGGTGACTGAAGGGACACTGACGTTGAGTTACATGGCGGGTGACTGCAGGACACTGACGGGGAGTTACAGGGAGGGTGAGGGCATGAGCGCTGTCAGGGAGTTGGAAGGAGCGTGAGGAGCACTGAAGGGGGAGTTACAGGGAGGGTGAGGGCTGGAACGCTGAGGGGAAAGTTACAGGGAGGGTGAGAGTAGGGATGCTGAGGGGGAGTTACATGGAGGGTGAGGGCAGGGATGCTGAGGGGGAGTTACAGAGAGGGTGAGGGCAGGGATGCTGAGGGGGAGTTACATGGAGGGTGAGGGCAGGGATGCTGAGGGGGAGTTACAGAGAGGGTGAGGGCAGGGATGCTGAGGGGGAGTTACAGGGAGGGTGAGGGCAGGGATGCTGACAGGGAGTTAGTAGGAGTGTGAGGGGCACTGAGGGTGGAGTTACAGGAAGGATGAGGGCAGGGATGCTGAGGGTGGTGTTACAGGGAGGGTGAGGGCAGCGATGCTGAGGGGGAGTTACAGGGAGGGTAAGGGCAGGGATGCTGAGGGTGGAGTTACAGGGAGGGTAGGGGCAGAGATGCTGAGATGGGAGTTACAGGGAGGGTGAGGACAGGGATGCTGAGGGGGGAGTTACAGGGAGGGTGAGGGCAGGGATGCTGAGGGGGAGTTACAGGGAGGGTGAGGGCAGGGACGCTGAGGGGGGAGTTAGAGGGAGAGTGAGTGCACACTGAGGGGGGAGCTACATGAAGGGTGAGGGCAGGGACGCTGACGGGAAGTTTCATGGCGGGTGAGGGCAGGGACACTGAAGGGAAATTACATGGAGGGTGAGGGCATGGGCACTGACAGGGAGTTACAAGGAGTGTGAGGAGCAATGAAGGGGGAGTTACAGGGAGGGTGAGGGCTGGGACGCTGAAGGGGGAGTTACAGGGAGGGTGATGGCTGGGAAGGTGAGGGGGGAGTTACAGGGAGGGTGAGGACTGGGACACTGAGGGGGGAGTTACAGGGAGGGTGAGGGCTGGGACGCTGTGGGGGGACTTACAGGGAGGGTGAGAGTAGGGATGCTGAGGGGGGAGTTAGAAGGAGGGCGAGTGCACACTGAGTGGGGAGCTACATGGAGGGTTAGGGCAGGGACTCTGATGGGGTGTTACATGGCGGGTGACTGAAGGGACACTGACATTGAGTTACATGGCGGGTGACTGCAGGACACTGACGGGGAGTTACAGGGATGGTGAGGGCATGAGCGCTGTCAGGAAGTTAGAAGGAGCGTGAGGAGCACTGAAGGGGGAGTTACAGGGAGGGTGAGGGCTGGAACGCTGAGGGAAAGTTACAGGGAGGGTGAGAGTAGGGATGCTGAGGGGGGAATTAGAAGGAGGGTGAGTGCACACTGAGGGAGCTACATGAAGGGTGAGGGCAGGGATGCTGATGAGGAGTTACAGGGCAGGTGAGGGCAGGGACACTGACGGGGAGTAACAGGGAGGGTGAGGGCATGGGCACTGATGGGGTGTTAAAGGGAGGGTGAAGGCAGGGGCACCGAGGGTGGACTTACAAGGAAAGTGAGCGAAGGGGCCTATAAAAATAGCTTTATTAAAATAAATAAAATACTCTAAATCGAAGTGTGGATTAAACATTCATACACAGATTATAACATACAGAGAGCCATCCCCCCCCCCCCCCGACTGTTGATTACCATATATTTGGAGTGTAAGTAATGCCTCCTCTCTTCTTTAGGAAAAGGCAGCAGCCTGTCACACGTGGGATTCTGTCTGTGTGCTGCGGCGATCCCTTTGATTTAGAGCAGCCCACTGGGGAGGCGGAGCTCAGGACTCGGAGAGTACTCAGAGCTGCCTGAGATAGTGTGGTCTTCCTGGGCGGGTGGGCGGCACATCTCTTCATGCCACCGGCGCCACTGCTGCACTGCCTGTGGTAAGTGAGGCAGGCTCTGGCAGCAACAGGCAGGACAGTGCGGCTCCCTCAGTAAGGAGGCAGAGAGGGGGGAGCTGCTTTTCATGCTGCCGGAGCAGCTGCTGCCTGTCACAGTGACAAGCGCTGACAGCCGGCAGCAAAAGCAGCACTTCTCAGCAAGGAGGTGTCACAGGGAGACGGAAAGTGTCAGGGAAATAGTGCGTGACAGAAAGACATTGGGTGACATAAAAATAGTGGGTGACATGGTGAGGGAGACAGGGAGATACTAGGTGATGGAGATAGTGGGTGACATGGTGAGGGTGTCAGGGGGATAGTGGGCGAAAGGGTGAGGGTGACAGGGGGATAGTGGGTGACATGGTGAGGGTGACAGGGGGATAGTGGGTGACATGGTGAGGGTGACATGGTGAGGTTGACGGGGGGGGATAGCAAGTGACATGGTGAGAGTGACAGAGGGGATAGCAGGTGACATGGTGGGGGTGACAGGGGGATAGCGGGTGACATGGTGAGGGTGATGGGGATAGGGGGTGACATGGTGAGGATGACAGGTGGATAGCGGGTGACATGGTGAGGGTGACAGGGGGATAGTGGGTGACATGGTGAGGGTGACAGGGGGATAGTGGGTGACATGGTGAGGGTGATGGGGGGGTAGTGGGTGACATGGTGAGGGTGACAGGTGGATAGTGGGTGACATGGTGAGGGTGACGGGGGGATAGCAGGTGACATGGTGAGGGTGACAGGTGGATAGTGGCTGACATGGTGAGGGTGATGGGTGGATAGTGGGTGACATGGTGAGGGTGACGGGGAATAGCGGGTGACATGGTGAGGGTGACAGGTGGATAGTGGATGATAGGGCACAGCCAACCTCCTAAACCCCCCCCCCCTGCATGATGACAGGGCCAGGGGATGCCTCCCTGCAGCATAGACAGCCTCCTCTCCCCTTTATGCCCCCACCACCATCACAGGGGGTGTCCCAGCAGCACAGACAGCCTCCTCCTCTCCCCCTTTCACAGAGCAAAGGGGATGCTTCCAGCATCACAGGCAGCTTCCTCCCCCTCCCCCGCTGTCATGATGCCTCCAGTCGCCTCTTCCCTCTCTCCCCCACGCAGTCCCCGGGGATGCCTCCAGCCGCACAGTGCAAAGCCAGCCTCCTCACCCTCTCCGTTCCCGCTCACCTGTCCGCTTTCGGGCTCAGTAGGTCCGCCATCTGCAATCATCGCGCGGGGAGAGATCCTCCTCCCTCATGCTGACGGCCGGGAACCTCGCAGAGCAGAGCTCAAGGAGGCGGAGCTCTTCAGACTGCAGGCATGCTGCTGCTGCTGCTGTATAACTTGCAGCGCAGCGGCAGAAATTACAATTCAAAAAAGCCTGAAAATGACGGGGGAGGGGCCGCACCGGGCCTGGGATGTTCACTGCATGGAGCGGAGGATGTAATGTACGGTCTTTCACCTGACCACACATCGCTCCTCCGCTCCTCCTGTACCTTCATCAGCGCCTTGCTATGTTTGGGGGGGTGAGCTGCCCCCTTGCCCCCCCAGTTACGACGCCACTGAACCTGGAGCAGATAACTTGGGTCCGTATGAGAAAGGATCTTGGGTTTTGGATAAAAAGTCAATAAAATAGAAAAATTGCAAATGAATAAAAATTAAAGTACGTAACAAAATGTAGTAGTATAATTACACACATAGTATGTCTGACCAGGAAATTCTGGTTATTTAGATCATCATTTGGAAAAGTTCTGGCAAAGAGATTTGCAGAGTGTTGGGTGACCGGCAAAGAGATCTGCAAAGTGTCAGTTGAAGACAACGGGAGGGGTCGCAGAGGAATTAGTGACTGGAGAATATCATGCAGGAGGTAAGTTACCATACTTGTGTAATTGTGTGTGTGTGGCGGGGGGGATTGAGAGCACAGTACAAAACATAGGGTCTATGGTGGGGGAGAGCGGACAATACAAAATATGCAGAAGGGGGCAACTTGGTATAGCACATACAGATGGTGTGGGGGCACAATACAAAAACATAGAAATTGTGGCGTACTCTATAGGACATATAGAGGAAGGACATACAATTTTGGGGGTTGCGAGATGTACAACATACTGTAATACAGAAAAACAGGAAGGGTGGGGAGAGCATGACACAGAACATACAAATCGGGGAAGAACAATACAGATCGGGGGAGATAGTGAAATGGCTGACATTTACAATGAACTGGGGGCATTTATCAATGAACTGGGGGCAGATGTACAAAGCCTGGGAGAGTGATAAAGTGGAGAGAGATAAACTAATAACCAATCAGATCCTAGTTGTCATTTTTCAAACACAGCCTGTTTCATGGCAGTTAGGAACTGATTGGCTGGTACTTTACCTCTCTCCACTTTATCACTATGCAGGGCTTAATACATCTCCCCCATAGAATAACCAAATGATGAAATGGTACAGAATGGTATAAATGATGTGAATTGGAGCTGTAACAAGTGACTGTTCCCCTATCTTTACATATAATAAAGGTGACATAGTCCTTTCCCTAGAGTCCTTCTCCTTACCGCTCAGGGGGCCTGATTCAGTTGTGGACGCAGAGCTGCTGTTGCACCGAGTGGCTCAATGCTTTTTCACTGTGCATGCGTGTAAGCTGCACTGTGCACAAAATGAAATCAAGCTCACACAGAGGATCCCATCGCAAAGTGATTGACAGGAAGTCAGCGTTTGAGGTGGTAACGGGGGTGGCTAACTGTATACAGGCGTGTCAGGTCCATTCAAACGCTGTTCCATGTGCGTGCATAAATTACCCATTGCGACCTGTGTTGCTGCTGGAGAGCCGCCTGTGTCTAGGAGACTTGCTCAGCCTACGACGTCTCCGACTCACGATGCAATTGTGAACGGCAAGATTGCAGCAGCGATCGCTTCAACAACCACAACTGAATCAGGCCCACAATTACACCATTATATTTTACTATTTTATCATATTTAACAACTAAGGGGTCAGTTTAATTAGGTGCGAGTTTGTCTTACAACAGCCGCACTTACCGATAGCCCCATAGGCTGAATCTGGCCACGAAGGGTGTGAGTTTGGATGTTGTTGAAACGTTGCAGCAATGGTAACTCGTACTTAATTGTATTGACCCCTAAATGTTAGCAATTTATAGCTTTTATTATTTACTGGTCAAATTTCTTTTCTGAAGGTACCCACTAGTTACTATAATGGAGAACTTATCCCCCCAATTTGTGTATTGTATAAAAACAATGGGCCCTTTGGGATAATTGTCCTTATTTTAGGTATTTTCCATGTTCTCAGTAGTTAGAGTAACATATTTACATAGAGAGATTTTTCTCTCTACACAACCACACCACTGTTTGCAGCTTGTCTCTCTGCTTGTTCATCCACTAACAATGATTTTTCATCTCTTCCTCTTCGTCTACATGCAGTGGGTGATCCCTGAATAGCTGCCCTGGGAGGAGAGCTACGGACCATGCTCCAAATGTTGGGACATATGCATTACCTATTAGGAGATGCGATAAAGATGCCGGCTGTCGGGTTTACAGCAGTCAGAATACTGACACTGGGACCCCGACACTCTTCAGAATACCAACGTTGGAACTCCGAATGGGCAAGGATACAGGTGCCTGTATCCCCACGATCATAGGTTTAGAGCTGGGCAAGGGGAGTTAGGTTTAGGCATCAGGCACTGGGGGGGTGGTTAGGCTGCGTGGGAGGGAGGGTTAGGTTTAGGCATCAGGCAGGGGGTTAGGTTTAGGCATCAGGCACTGGGTTAGGTTTAGGCTGCATGTAGGGGGAGGTTAGCATTAGTTTGCGGGTAGGGTTGGTTAGGGTTAGGCACCCCTGGGAGTGGTTAGCCTGCGAGGGAGGGAGGGTTAGGTTTAGGCAGCAGGGATGGAGGTTAGAATTAGGCACCTCCGCAGGAGGGTTAGGCACAAAGGGGGAGGATAGGCTTAGACTGCGGACAGGCAGGGTTAGGGGGTGGGGAGATGGAGAGGGTTAGGCATCAGGCGGAAGGGTTAGGGTTAGGCTGCGGGTGGGTGGAGGATAAGGTTAGGCTGCAGGTAGGGTGAGTTAGGGACCCCTGGGGATGGTTAGGCTATGGGGGAGGGAGTGTTAGGTTTAGGCATCAAGTGGGGAGATTATGGTTTAGGCGTCAGGCGGGGGGGTTAGGTTTAGGCTGTGGGTGGGGGGAGTTTAGGGTTAGACAGCCCCTGGGGTGGTTAGGCTGAGGGGAAGGGTGGGTTAGGTTTAGGCATCAGGCAGGGGGGTTAGGATTAGGCTGCGGGTGGGGGGAGGATAGGGTTAGGCTGCTGGTGGGGGGAAGTTAGGGTTAGGCTGTGGGTAGGGTGGGTTAGGCACCCCTGGGAGTGGTTAGGCTGCGGGGAAGGGAGGGTTCGGTTTTGGCAGCAGGGACGGAGGTTAGGATTAGGCACCTTCGTGGGAGGGTTAGGCACATAGGGGAGGTTAGGGTTTGACTGCGGACAGGCAGGGTTAGGGGGGTGGGGAGAGGAGAGAACACCCCTTACTCGCCCCTGTCGGTCTTTTCTGTACTTGTATTCCGGCATTGGTATGACAACCACCGGGATCCCATGCGCTGGGATATCATACTGATCCCTCTATTAGTACACCTCTTAATGCCCAGAGGGAAGGGCGATCCTGAGGCCATGGTTCCCCAGAGGTTTCCCCCCAAGGGGGTTTTTCCTCTCCTGAGTGCTGAAGGATGACTCTTCATGAGTCCAGAGGTGTAGCTTTTATGCCATAATGAGTACCAATCTCATGCCCGTCCCTGCAATGTGTAAGAAGTAAAACAATTGCTAATGCAATCACTTTACTTCTGGGTTTAGACCCCGGCTGCGCTAGTTCACATGTGCAATCATCAGACTGCGTATGTGAGAGTAGACAGTAATGCAGAGGGATCCCAAGGATCCTTCTCCTGGGAATTATTGCATAATGAAGCCTACAGGCTACAAAAGCCATTTAGAAATGGCATTAGCTGCCGGGCCAAGCTCAGAAATGCTTTGCATGCTGGAGCTTGGTGAGTTTCACAGTTTGCCGTAGAAACTTTTGGTGGCTGCTTTTGTGTTCAAAATAGGAGGAATGCAATAGATATCTCAAATATCCATTGCAGTCCCCAATACATACATTCAGGGGCTGGTTAATATTTGTGGGCAGCCCCCAAAACCGACTGTTTTTGGAGATGTCTCGCAAATATTATTTATTAAATATTCCACTTAATAAACTTTAAATATCTTAACATAAACTAAAAAATGTTTTATGTATTCATTGACTGAGTCTCCCGTCTTTACTGAATGCAAATTTCACAGGGTCCGCAAATTATTACTGATATGACTGTTACTCTACTGTCCTGCTGGTGCTCCTGGCCTGCTGTATAGCAGCCAGACATATATTTTATATACAGCACTCTTGGGGAGATGTATCAAGCCTTGGAGATAGTTAAAGTGCAGATGTCCAAACCACCCAATCATCTTCTGTCACTTATCTAGCACAGTACATGAAATGATACCTGTAGTTAGAAGCTTCATTTGATTTGGGCAAATACTCAACTTTATCTCTCTCCACGGCTTGATACATCTCCCGGAAAATATCATGTCTTCGTTTCACTTAATAAGTTAAATTAATTAATTGTCTTGGAAACGGTAAGAAATTCCAAGTATAAGATAATGTTATAAAGGCTTGTCAATACCTCCTGGTACATTTACATTGATTTATCATTCACATTTCTTCCATGCCAGACAGGGGCGGATTGGGAATGTAAAGTGGCCCTGGAAATATGTGAAAAGTGGCCTCATGTAGGTTGGAGTAAGCAGGGCCCAACATAAATTGGGCTTAAGCAAATTGTTAGTATTACCCACAGTGGGAGAAAGCAAGGCTAATGCAGCATGGTAGGCAATCACAGCACCAGCAGTAGGATCATGTCACAGGAGGTGGAGATCACACTGGTGGGTGAGGCATTGCACTGGTAGGCAGTCACATCACCTGCAGGAGAATCATGTCACAGGAGGTGGAGATCACACCAGTAGCTGAGGCATTGTACTGGTAGGCAGTCACAACACCAACAGGAGGATCGTGTCAAAGGAGGTGGAGATCACACCAGTAAATGAGGCATTGTACTGGTAGGCAGTCACAGTACCTGCAGGAGAATCATGTCACAGGAGGTGGAGATCACACCAGTAGCTGAGGCATTGCACTGGTAGGCAGTCACAGCACCAGCAGGAGGATCATGTCACAGGAGGTGGAGATCACACCAGTAGCTGAGGCATTGCACTGGTAGGCAGTCACAGCACCAGCAGGAGAATCATGTCACAGGAGGTGGAGATCACACCAGTAGGTGAGGCATTGCACTGGAAGGCAGTCACAGCACCAGCAGGACGATCGTGTCACAGGAGGTGGAGATCACACCAGTAGGTGAAGCATTGCACTGGTAGGCAGTCACAGCACCAGCAGGAGGATCGTGTCACAGGACACGATCCAGTAGGTGAAGCATTGCACTGGTAGGCAGTCACAGTACCTAAGGTAGCTACACCCCTATATATAACACATGTAACTGTGACAGGGAAGGTGGCGTCTCTCAGCTCTGGGCCCCATAGTAGCTAGCTACACTCCCTGCACCTATGGTAGCT
The DNA here is from genome assembly GCF_028390025.1 of Pseudophryne corroboree. Taxonomy (NCBI): domain Eukaryota; kingdom Metazoa; phylum Chordata; class Amphibia; order Anura; family Myobatrachidae; genus Pseudophryne; species Pseudophryne corroboree. Next base: position 447,542,859 of record NC_086447.1, read on the forward strand.
ACACCCTTGTATATAACACATGCAGTGGCGGATTTAGGGGGGGGGCACCAAGGCACGTGCCCCCCCTGTCATTTTTAGTGCAGACTGACATGCGGACTAGCGTCCGCATGTCAGTCTGCGGTCTCGTTTCGTCCCCTGCTGTTAGGAGGGACACGGAGGGCACAGTGCGCGCCTCTCCTGTGTCCCTCCTGTGTCTCCGGCGGCCGCTGGTCTCATAAAGGAAGTGCCGTTCGTGAGCACTTCCTTTATTACAGTGACCCGCGGCCGCCGGAGACACAGGAGGGACACAGGAGAGGCGCGCACTGTACCCTCCGTGTCCCTCCTAACAGCAGGGGAGCGGGGGGAGCATCGGCGGCGGCGGCGGAGGAAGGGACGCACTGGGGGGTTATATCTGGCACTGGGGGCATATTTGGCAGGGAGGGGGGGGGGAACATCTGGCACTGGGGACATATATGGCACTGGGGGCATATCTGGCACTGGGGGGGGGATATCTGGCACTGGGGGCATATTTGGCAGGGAGGGGGGGGGGAAGAATATCTGGCACTGGGGACATATATGGCACTGGGGGGAATATCTGGCACTGGGGGCATATCTGGTACGGGGGGGGGGATATCTGGCACTGGGGGCATATGTGGCACTGGGGGGGGATATGTGGCACTGGGGGGAATAACTGGCAGGGGAGGGATATCTGGCACTGGGGGCATATGTGGCACTGGGGGGGGGGATATCTGGCACTGGGGCATATGTGGCACTGGGGCATATGTGGCACTGGGGGGGGAGATATCTGGCACTGGGGGCATATGTGGCACTATCTGGGAATATCTGGCACTGGGGGTATATGTGTACCTGGCACATGGGGGGGGGCTATATTTGGCACTGGGGGCATGTGAGTACCTGGCACCGTGGGGGAATATCTGGCACTGGGGACATATGTGGCACTGGGAGCACAGCCCTAGCAACAAGGACTACCTCCTAGCAACGAGCATGACACCCAGTGCATGAAACCCCTGGCAACGAGCATGACACCCAGTGCATGAAACCCCTGGCAACGAGCATGACACCCAGTGCATGAAACCCCTGGCAACGAGCATGACACCCTGAGCATGAAAACCCCTGGCACCGTGCATGGAACCAAGAGCATGAAACCCCTGGCAACGAGCATGACACCCAGTGCATGAAACCCCTGACAACGAGCAGGTATTTGAAAAGTAATTAGAAGTTTTACTGTAGGACTTAATGTGTAATGGGCATTACGGTGTGTGGCATAATGTATCACGGACATTGCGGTGTGTGTCATAATGTGTCACAGGCATTACGGTGTATGGTATACTATATCGCTGGCATTGTGATATGTGGTATAATGTCTCAGGGTCATTGCAGTGTGTGGCATAATGTATCACGGACATTGCGGTGTGTGTCATAATGTGTCAGGCATTACGGTGTGTGGTATACTATATCACGGGCATTGTGGTATGTGGTATAATGTCTCAGGGTCATTGCAGTGTGGCATAATATATAACGGGCATTACGGTGTGTGGCATAGGGTATAACGGGCATTGCGGTATGTGTCACAGGCATTACGGTGTATGGTATACTATATCACGGGCATTGTGGTATAATGTCTCAAGGTCATTGCAGTGTGTGGCATAATGTGTCACAGACATTGTATGTGCTATAATGTATCAGGGGCAGTGCAGTGTGTAGCATAATGTATAACGGGCATTGCGATTCCTGTCATAATGTGTCACAGGCATTACGGTGTGTGGCATAATGTGTCTGGGGCATTACAGTGTGTGCATATTGTGTCATGTGCATTATTGTGTGTGGAATAATGTCTAAGGGCCATTGCAGTATGTGGAATAATGTATACTGGGCATTACTATAAGGAGGAAAAATGACAAATAATGTAAGGGGCATGAATCAGGATTATTTTTCTTTCCTGTGGTGGCCAACGTCTGGGCGTGCAGGTTGCAAAACTGGGGTATAAGGTAGTCTTTTCCTGCAATACCACGCCCATTCCAACGAAGCCACGCCCATTCCAACGAAGCCACGTCCCTAATGGTGCCCCCCCTGTAATTTTTTTCTGGATCCGCCCCTGAACACATGTAACTGTGACAGGGAAGGTGGCCCCTCTCAGCTGTGGGTCCCAAAGCAGCTGCACCTATGCTAGCTACACCCTGCTTATAACACATGTAATTGTGACAGGAAAGGTGGCCCCTCTCAGCTCTGCATAGCAGCTGCACTCTCTGCACTTATGGTAGCTACACCCTTGTATATAACACATGTAACTGTGACAGGGAAGGTGGCCCCTCTCAGCACTGGGCCCATAGCAGCTGCACTCCCTGCACCTATGGTAGCTACACCCTGTATATAACACATGTAACTGTGACAGGGATGGTGGCCTCTCTCAGCTCTGGGTCCCATAGCATCTGTAATCCCTGCACCTTTAGTAGCTACAACCTGGCGCGGTTGGGATAAAAGATAGAGAGGTACCTAGTCAGATGGTGGTGGTAGGGGATTCTATCATCAGGAAGGCAGATAGGGCAATCTGCTACCGGGACCGTGATCGCCGTACAGTCTGTTGTCTCCCGGGTGCTCGGGTACGGCACATCGCGGACCGGGTAGATAGATTGTTGGGAGGGGCTGGCAAAGACCCGGCGGTCTTGGTGCACGTTGGCACCAATGACAAAGTTAGCGGAAGGTGGGATGTCCTTAAGAAAGACTATAGGGACTTAGGAAAGAAACTGAAGGCAAGGACATCTAAGGTAATATTCTCGGAATTATTACCCGTGCCACGCGCTTGTCCAGGGAGGCAGAGGGAGATTAGGGAGGTAAATGTGTGGTTTAGGGATTGGTGCAGGAAAGAGGGGTTTGTGTTCCTGGAACACTGGGCGGACTTCTCAGTCAGGCGCCATCTCTTTTGTCGTGACGGATTGCACCTGACTGAGGAGAGGGCAGCGGTGCTGGGGGGAAGGATGGTTAGAAGGTTGGAGGAGATTTTAAACTAGGAGCCTGGGGGGAGGGTTTAGCTAGAAACTACGGGTCATGCAGTGAGAATAGTGGGGATGGCGGTAGTAAACGAAATGGGGGAGAAGTTGGGGGGAGGGTAAGAGCAGGCGGTAAGGTTACTAACATGGGTACTAAAAGGGATTTTACCAAAGCACTAACCAATGACGATTACAGGTCATCCTTGCTACATAAGGTGAAAGATGTCCCTAACGCAAGGGAAAATACTTATCTTAGTTGTATGTATGTAAACGCCAGAAGCATTACTGGTAAAAAGGGTGAACTAGAAATACTTGCAGCAAGCAAACAGTATGATATTATAGGCATTACTGAAACTTGGTGGGATGAATCTCATGATTGGACAGTCAATCTAGAGGGCTATACACTGTTTAGGAGAGACAGACTAAATAAAAAGAGTGGAGGGGTGTGTCTTTACGTAAAGCCGTTTTTAAAACCTAATATACGGGAAGATATTCAGGAGGGGACTGTAGACACTGTCGAGACATTATGGGTAGAAATTGCATGCGGGGAAAAAGGAATAAAAAAGTTAGTATTGGGTGTATGCTATAGGCCGCCTGGTATCAACGCATCTGATGACGAATTGTTACTAAAGCAAATTGAAAGAGCAGCAGGAGTAGGAGACATAGTAGTGATGGGAGATTTTAACTATCCAGAGATAAACTGGAAAAACGATTCATGTGATACTGCTAGGGGCAATATGTTTTTAAACACACTTAAGGGGGGTACACACGGAGAGAACCGTGCTTAAAATCTAAGCAATCTTGCTAGATTGCTTAGATATTAAGCACGGATCTGCCGTGTGTATGCCCTCCAGCGATAGCGATGCGCGGCCCCGCGCATCGCTATCGCCGATGCTAGATTGAGCCTGCATGCAGGCTCAATCTAGCGGGTCGCTCACTTCACCGTTGTGTGAAGTGAGCGGCCCCCCCGTCGGCTTTTCCCCTCGCTCAGCACATCGCGCTGTGCTGAGCGGGGTGAGAGATGTGTGCTGAGCGGTCTGTGTTAAGATCGCTCAGCACACATCTCTCCCGTGAGTACCCCCCTTTAATGATAACTACTTAGTCCAACTAATTGAGGAACCAACTAGGTACAATGCAATCTTAGACCTGGTATTAACAAACAATGGGGATTTGGTATCAGGTATTATAGTAGGGGAACCCATAGGAAACAGCGACCACAATATGGTCACATTCAATATCAGTTTCTATAAACAGCCCTATACTGGCTCAACTAGGACTTTAAACTTTAGCAAAGCTAATTTTGAAAAGATGAGGGTATTTTTCAGGGATATTGAATGGGAAGGTTTGTTTTTAGGAAAAAATACTACGGAGAAATGGGAGGTACTAAAATTCCTGCTAGCTAAAAATACACTCAAATGTATTCCTATGAGTAGCAAAAAAAGGAATAAAAATCATAAACCAATGTGGCTTAACAAAAAGATTAAGGAATTTATGGGCAAGAAAAGGCGAGCATTTAAAAAATACAAATCTGACGGGGAAGCAGAGTCATTTCAGCACTATAAGGAATGTAACAAAATTAGCAAAAAGGAAATAAGAGCGGCTAAAGTAGAAACTGAAAAACTAGTAGCAAAGGAAAGCAAAGCGAATCCCAAATTTTTTTTTAAATACATTAATAGCAAGAGATTAAAGAAGGAGAGTATAGGCCCTTTAAAAGACAAGTTGGGAGTCTTAAGCAAATATTATAATGACATAGCGGACACACTAAATGAGTTTTTTTCAACAGTATTCACTCGTGAGGACCCAATTCAGGGACTAACGCACAATCTCAATAATGAGAATATCACACTGATAGGTACTTATTTAAGCGAGGAAGAAGTCTGTGACCGATTAAAACATTTAAAGATTAATAAATCACCAGGGCCCGATGGTATTCATCCAAGGGTTCTAATGGAGCTTCACTCTGAACTGGCAAAACCGCTATCTTTGATCTTTAAGGGTTCAGTTATATCAGGTATGGTTCCCAAAGACTGGCGTATAGCGGAAGTAGTGCCTATATTCAAAAAGGGAAGTAAAGCTGAACCAGGTAATTATAGACCAGTTAGTCTTACATCTATAGTGGGGAAAGTATTGGAAGGTATTCTAAGAGATAGTATTCAGAAGTTCCTTGAAACCAATAAGGTCATTAAAAGGAATCAACATGGGTTTATGAAGGACAGATCCTGTCAAACCAACTTACTTGGCTTTTATGAAACAGTAAGCGCAAACCTAGATCAGGGTAAAGACGTGGATGCAATCTTTTTAGACTTTGCCAAAGCGTTCGATACTGTACCACACATGAGACTTATCTACAAGCTACAAGAATCAGGGCTAGGAAGCACAATATGCACTTGGGTCAAAAACTGGTTAGATAATAGGAAGCAGCGCGTTGTGGTTAATGGATCTTTTTCAACTTGGACTGAAGTGCTAAGTGGCGTGCCGCAAGGCTCAGTATTAGGACCGCTATTGTTCAATATTTTCATTAACGACCTAACAGAAGGTCTAGAGAGCATGGTGTCAATTTTTGCAAATGATACCAAATTGTGTAAGGCTATAAATACAGAGGAGGATGCCGAGTCTCTTCAGAACGACTTAATTAAATTAGAAGCATGGGCAGCCAAATGGAGAATGCGCTTCAACACAGACAAGTGTAAAGTAATGCACTGTGGTAACAAGAACATAAATTACACCTACCTACTAAATGGGGTAAAATTAGGGGATTCTGTACTGGAAAAGGACTTAGGTGTCCTCATAGACAGCAAGCTAAGCAGTAGTACCCAAAGTAGGACTGCAGCAAAGAAGGCTAATAAGATATTAGCATGCATAAAACGGGGTATTGATGCTAGGGACGAGAGTATTATACTCCCGTTATATAAATCACTAGTGAGGCCACACCTTGAATACTGTGTACAATTCTGGGCACCGTACTACAAAAAGGATATCCTGGAGCTTGAAAAGGTACAGAGGAGGGCGACCAAACTAATTAAGGGCATGGAGACGATGGAATACAAGGAAAGGCTTGAAAGACTAGGCATGTTTACATTGGAAAAGCGGAGACTAAGAGGGGATATGATCAACATCTACAAATATATAAGGGGACAATACACAGAGCTTGCGCGGGACCTGTTTTTGGTTAGATCAACTCAGAGGACTCGTGGACACTCGCTCAGGTTAGAGGAGAGGAGATTCCGCACAATACGGCGTAAAGGCTTTTTCACGGTAAGGACAATACATGTTTGGAATTCCCTGCCCGAGGGAGTTGTAATGGCGGAATCTGTCAACACCTTTAAGAATGGGTTAGATAAATTCCTAATGGATAAGGATATCCAGGGGTATGGTGCATAGTCATGCATTATATTTACTATAAATAGGGATAAAATGTAACGGCTGACAGCAGCATCAGTCAGAAATTTTAGTCAATTCATCATGCATAGGAGACCACAAATAGGTTGAACTCGATGGACAATTGTCTTTTTTCATCCTCAGATACTAAGTTACAATGTTACTATGTATATGACACATGTAACTGTGACAGGGAAGGTGGCCCCTCTCAGCTCTGGGCCCCATAGCAACTGCACTCCCTGCACCTATAGTAGCTACACCCTTGGTGAGCCCGCATGTGGCTTTGTTGCACTCGTACCCCCACCGGCAATCTGGCGGCCAGGATCCCAGCATCAGGATGCTGACCGCTGGGATCCCAACCGCCGGTTACACGATCCCAACGCATGATAGAGCATATGGTACTTGCCTATTCTCCCGCAATGTCTTGGAGACTCCTGGATAGCAGGCACCAAGGTGTAGGCATATCTTCAGTAATGCCTCAGTTCCACACGCTGATGCCCACTTCCCGTGTGAAGTGACCAGTCCATGCGAGCTGATGACGCTATTCCTGCTGAATCCCATCATCATGGCCCCTTCCCCCACTTTACAATGATGTAATCGTGGCTGTATATACTGTGTCTTGATGATGCGATTCTGCTGTCATGCCCTTGCACTGCCCACATGGTTGCGCCATACCCCTCCCAACTGGCAGACAAGAACTTGGTAAGTGTGTGATCAGTAGCGGCTCTTGCCATGGGCAAGCAGGCTTTTTGCCCGGGGCGCCGCTACCCTGAGGGTGCCACCGTGGCAAGAGCCGCTACAAATCCTCCCTCTCTCCCTCCCTCCGTGTGCGCCCGCTGCAGCCGGCATCCCTGACCGACGCTAGAAGTCAAAATTGACCCCTAGTGTCAGTGCGGCGCTGCTATGGGAGAGACGTCATGACGTCTCTCCCATAGAGAGGAACCTGCGCCCGGAGACAGCAGCAGCAGCAGTCCGGAAGCAGAAGCGAGGCTGGTAAGTATTGCTTTTTTTCTTTTAGGGTTTAAAAGCGTCGCTACTACAGAGGGCACATACTGGGGGCACTACTACTGGGGGCACTACTACAGGGGGCAGATCTACAGGGGGCACATACTGGGGGCACTGCTACAGGGGGAACAGTAACTGGGGGCAAATCAACTGGGGGCACAGCTACAAGGGGCACAACTACTGGGGGCAGATCTACAGGGGGCACATACTGGGGGCACTGCTACAGGGGGAACAGCTACTGGGGGCAAATCTACTGGGGGCACAGCTACAAGGGGCACAGCTACTGGAGGCACATACTGGGGGCACTTCTACAGGGGCAAATCAACTGGGCAAATAAACAGGGGGCACAGCTACTGAGGACACAGCTACTGGGGGCAGATCTACAGGGGGCACATACTGGGGGCACTGCTACAGGGGGAACAGCTACTGGGGGCAAATCAACTGGGGGCACAGCTACAAGGGGCACACCTACTGGGGCACTGCTACAGGGGGAACAGCTACTGGGGCCAAATCAACTGGGGGCACAGCTAGAAGGGGCACAGCTACTGGGGGCAGATCTACAGGGGGCACATAATGGGGGCACTGCTACAGGGGGCAAATCAACTGGGGGCACAGCTACAAGGGGCACACCTACTGGGGCACTGCTACAGGGGGAACAGCTACTGGGGCCAAATCAACTGGGGGCACAGCTAGAAGGGGCACAGCTACTGGGGGCAGATCTACAGGGGGCACATAATGGGGGCACTGCTACAGGGGGCAAATCAACTGGGGGCACAGCTACTTGAGGCAAATCTGGGGGGCACAGCTACTGGGGGCACAACTGCGGCCACGACCCTCCCCTGTGAAGCCACACCCCTCTTTTCCGCAAACTAACTGGTTTGCTGTGGGGGGGGGGGGTGCTAGTGGAAACTTTCGCACTGGGCGCCGCAAGGTATAGAACCGGCCCTGTGTGTGATATCTGAGCCCTGTAGCTCACCAGCAAAAAAGTATCTATTTTTTTTTCCATTTCATCACCCCCACGTCCACTGCATACAATGGCGTCTATGTACTAAGCCTTGGAGAGAAATAAAGTGGATGGAGATAAAGTACCAGCCAATCAGCTCCTGTCATTTTCAAACCCAGCCTATAATATGACAGCAGCTTATTGGCTGGTACTTATCTCCGTCCACTTTATCTCTTTCCATGGCTTAGTAAATAGACTCCAGTATTTGTAACGAGCCCCAGTGCTTTAGCCTACCAAACACCCACCATCACAACCAATTTTGCAACTAAACACTGTAAAGCATGAGAGGACATGGGCTGCTATCCGATGTCTCCACTGTACATCTGGCCACACGCAGGGCCATCCTGCCTCTGGAGCTGCGGCCCAGGATTATTGATCAATTTAACCTCACACTTGGATGGCCAAACCTGACATGGACCAGTAAAACAGCCCCATGGGGTTTCTGGAGGATCTAGACCTGATCGCTCGCTAGCTGTTTTTTGCAGTCCTGCGTTCACATAGTCGCCGCCCACCGGGGAGTGTATTTTAGCTGTGCAAGTGTGCGATTGCATGTGCAGCCGAGTGGTACAAAAAGATTTTGTGCAGTTTCTGAGTAGCCCAGGACTTACTCAGCAGCTGCAATCACTTCAACCTGTCCGGGACCGGAATTCACGTTAGACACCCGCCCTGCAAATGCTTGGGAAAGCCTGCGTTTTTTCCAACCACTCCCAGAAAACGGTCAGTTGACACCCACAAACGCCTTTTTCCTGTCAATCTCCTTGCGATCGCCCATGCGAATGGATTCTTTGCACAAACCCATCGCAGAGCAACGAACCGCTTTGTACCCTAGGGGTGAGGCAGCAGCACTGAGTATTTCAGAAGACAGCATAACTGTGGAATGCCTGCAGCAATTTACAACAAACTTGGTTCACATATGACTTGCAAGCTGGGAACAAACACTGTGGGGGTAAGGCACCCCTAGCACCCCTAGGGTTGAGGCAGCAGCAAGGAGTTTTTCAGCAGTCAGCATAACTCTGGAATGCCTGGAGCAATTTACACCAAACTTGCTACACATATGACTTACACTCTGGGAACAAACACTGTGAGGGTAACACACCACTAGCACCCCTAGAGGTGGGCCAGCAGAACACACTAAATCAGGACATGCCTAATAACTCAGTGATGACAGGGCTGCATGTGACAGGGCCAGTGACATGATGTGAGGAGGGGAATGGAGGCAGCAGGAAGCCACAGACTGAGAGTTGTATACTGGGACGAGCAGGGTCCCTTGGGGGACCAAAAAGGTGTGCAGCCACTACATAAAGTGCATCAGGGAAGCAAGATATGCATATATACTAGATCTCCAATCAACGTAAATTAACAAACTATCATTCTAATTTAAAATCCTCATCCCGTACCAAAGCAGGGGTATTCAGCTATCTACAATGTCATTTATACTGTGTGTTTAATATTTACATTTATTTTTGTAAACAGACATTCTTAAAATTCTGGGCAATGCCAGGTACTCCAGCTAGTATATACTAAATCATCTGTCACAGTAGCAATATTCTGAGCATATTGGAAGTCTCGCAACAGAACATTTATAGATGGAGTTTAAGATCATACATGTTAACATTCAACAATATGCTATGTCAGCATGCCCTCTTATGGAGTCTATGTAAGTCATTAGCAAAACCAAATGATCCATCTACATACAGTACAGCGCAGGCACAAGGTCGTCATGCAATAAGTGATATGCCGGCCAGACTCTTATATCTAAGTTTCCTTTTGATGCTTGATCCAAATAATGTATCACTAACAATGACATTACTGTGAAGTGAAGGAGATTTTACTGGTCACCTGTAACACACATGCAATGTTTCTGTGACATGGAAAAATAATGGTAGAAATGTTATGGAGTCACCTTCATTGTTGTCCTAGTTGATATGATAACCAGAAGAGTAGCTTTGGGTGGAGTGTCATGAGATGAAATGAAAACCAAATAGTTATATACCCTCCAGGTTCCGTTCTCAGCAGTCTGGCTGTCGGTACAATGGTGCCACGTGGTGTCACAGGGCACAGCCACACTCACTGTCCACTCAACCTCTTTCCCACACGCCCAGCGGGTGTGAACAAGTCGAGTGGATGTCATTACCTATTCCCTGTGAATGTCACCTTGCGGGCCCACCTTACAGTTTTATGTACGCTGGTATTGAATAATAAATTTCTAGTGCGCCAACAAAAAAGACAGCTCTTTTTTCTTCTCCTCTTTATACGCTCATGGGTTACACAGGTTCTGTGGCTGATTAAACCAGGTGAAATGCAGACTTGAGGTCAGCAAGCCACAGAAACTGTATAATTCATGAGTTTCCTGGTTTAATGGGATAGTATAGTTAGTATAGTGAACGCAGGCACTCTGTACGACATTGCCTTATCCTTCATTTTCTACACTAGTCTAATTTTTTTTAAAGTAGAAACTCATGTATATCCAGTTGTAATTGATGTAGAAAATGTATATGTAAGATAGCTGTAACTCTGTAGCTTTGCTGCTGGTTACTGTGACATCACACCTAGCCTGTGACATCACAATGCTTCTTCCTGTAACATTCTATCTACAGCTGCTGACATTTCCAGTTTCCATGCAGGAAGACAGGTAGGAGGAGGTGAGTACTACATAGCAGGGTATGATGGAGGGGGGTAAGGAAGACAGAGTGCAGTATAGTCAGCTGAAAGGTAGGACAAGAGAGACAGAACAAGGAATACAGGTATAAGGACACATAAATAGGAGAAGCGCAGGAAGGAACGACATATTTAGGAATACAAATGTAGCGTTACAGGAATAAAGAGGGCAGCATGGAGGATAAGCACACATACAGGGGATGCAGATAACCTGGGACTCTATGAGGCAGGATCGTGGCTTTGGGATGAAAAAGTTAATAGATAAATGGGATATTGATAACTTTGAAAGTATCTTTTTTTGTTTAAGGAAAATTGCGAAACTGGTTGACTCATGGACATTTTATTGTATTTAAACTAGTACTATGCTTAATGATAGTCTTTTGTATTTTTTAGATCATCTGGCAAAAAGATTTGCAGAGTGTCGGGTGACCGGCAAAGAGATCTGCAAAGTGTCAGTTGAAGACGATGGGAAGGGTCGCAGAGGTAGCAACGACTGGAGTATAACATGCAGGAGGTAAGTTACCATACTCTCTCTGCACATGTTACATCTGCCCCACCTGCAGTGCACATGGTTTTGTCCATAAGAGAACAAATTTGCTGAAACGATCAGGTCTGAATTAGGCCCAGTGTATGATACTAACATGGTCCTAGCACTAGGGAAGATAAAACCTGGAGCAGATAACTTGGGTCCTTATGAGAAAGGATCTTGGGTTTTGGATAAAAAGTAAATAAAATAGATACATTGCAAATGAATAAAAATTAAAGTACGTAACAAAATGTAGTAGTATAATTACACACATAGTATGTCTGACCAGGAAATTCTGGTTATTTAGATCATCATTTGAAAAGTTCTGGCAAAGAGATTTGCAGAGTGTCGGGTGACCGGCAAAGAGATCTGCAAAGTGTCAGTTGAAGACGATGGGAGGCGTCACAGAGGAATTAGTGACTGGAGAATATTATGCAGGAGGTAAGTTACCATACTTGTGTAATATTGTGTTGTGTTTGTGGGGGGGATTGAGAGCACAGTACAAAACATAGGGTCTATGGTGGGGGAGAGCGGACAATACAAAATATGCAGAAGGGGGAAACTTGGTATAGCACATACAGATGGTGTGGGGGCACAATACAAAAACATAGAAATTGTGGCGTACTCTATAGGACATATAGAGGAAGGACATACACTTTTGGGGGTTGCGAGATGTAGAACATACTGTAATACAGAAAAACAGGAAGGGTGGGGAGTGCATGACACAGTACATACAAATCGGGGAAGAACAATACAGATCGGGGGAGATAGTGAAATGGCTGACATTTACAATGAACTGGGGGCATTTATCAATGAACTGGGGGCAGATGTACAAAGCCTGGGAGAGTGATAAAGTGGAGAGAGATAAACTAATAACCAATCAGATCCTAGTTGTCATTTTTCAAACACAGCCTGTTTCATGGCAGTTAGGAACTGATTGGCTGGTACTTTACCTCTCTCCACTTTATCACTATGCAGGGCTTAATACATCTCCCCCATAGAATAACCAAATGATGAAATGGTACAGAATGGTATAAATGATGTGAATTGGAGCTGTAACAAGTGACTTTCCCTATCTTTATTTACATATAATAAAGGTGACATAGTCCTTTCCCTAGAGTCCTTCTCCTTACCGCTCAGGGGACCTGATTCAGTTGCGGACGCAGAGCTGCTGTTGCACCAAGTGGCTCAATGCTTTTTCACTGTGCATGCATGTAAGCTGCACTGCGCACAAAATGAAATCAAGCTCACACAGAGGATCCCATTGCAAAGTGATTGACAGGAAGTCAGCGTTTGAGGTGGTAACGGGGGTGGCTAACTGTATACAGGCGTGTCAGGTCCGTTCAAACGCTTTTCCATGTGCGTGCATAAATTACCCATTGCGACCTGTGTTGCTGCTGGAGAGCCCCCTGTGTCTAGGAGACTTGCTCAGCCTACGACTGCTCAGACTCACAATGCAATTGTGAACGGCAAGATTGCAGCAGCGATCGCTTCAACAACCACAACTGAATCAGGCCACAATTACAACATTATATTTTACTATTTTATCACATTTAACAACTAAGGGGTCAGTTTAATTAGGTGCGAGTTTGTCTTACAACAGCTGCACTTTCCGGTAGCCCCATAGGCTGAATCTGGCCACGTAGGGTGTGAGTTTGGATGCTGTTGAAACGTCGCTGCAATGGTAACTCGTACCTAATTGGATTGACCCCTAAATGTTAACAATTTATAGCTTTTATTATTTACTGGTCAAATTTCTTTTCTGAAGGTACCCACTAGTTACTATAAGAGAGAACTTACCCCCCCCCCCCCCCCCCCCCCCCCAATGTGTGTATTGTATAAAAACAATGGTCCCTTTGGGATAATTGTCCTTATTTTAGGTATTTTCCATGTCCTCAGTAGTTAGAGTAACATATTTACATAGAGATATTTTCTCTCTACACAACCACACCACTGTTTGCAGCTTGTCTCTCTGCTTGTTCATCCACTAACAATGATTTTTCATCTCTTCCTCTTCGTCTACATGCAGTGGGTGATCCCTGAATAGCTGCCCTGGGAGGAGAGCTACAGACCATGCTCCAAATGTTTGGACATATGCATTACCTATTAGGAGATGTGGTAAAGATGCCGGCTGTTGGATTTACGGCAGTTAGAATACTGACACTGGGAACCCGACACTCTTCAGAATCCCGACGTTGGAAAGCCTAATAGGTTTAGGGCTGGGCAAGGGGAGTTAGGTTTAGGCATCAGGCACTGGGTGGGGGGGGGGGGGTTGTTAGGCTGCAGGGGAGGGAGGTTTAGGTTTATGCATCAGGCAGAGGGGGGTTAGGTTTAGGCGTCAGGCGAGGGGTTAGGGTTAGGCTGCAGGTGGGGGGAGGCTAGGGTTAGGCTGCGGATAGGGTGGGTTAGGCACCCCCGGGGGAGGTTAGGCTGCGTGGGAGGGAGGGTTAGGTTTAGGCATCATATGGGAGGATTAGGTTTAAGCGTTAGGCAGAGGGGCTAAGTTTAGGCTGCGGGTGGGGGGGGGAGCTTAGGCTGTGGAGGAGGGAGGGTTAGGTTTAGGCGGGGGATTAGATTTAGGCATCAGGTGGGGGGTTAAGTTAAGGCTGCGGGTGGGGGGAGGTTAGGGTTAGGCTGCGGGTAGAGTGGGTTATGGTTAGGCATCCCTGGGGGTGGTTAGGCTGCGAGGAAGGGAGGGTTAGGTTTAGGCATCAGGCAGGGGGTTAGGTTTAGGCATCAGGCGCTGGGTTAGGTTTAGGCTGCATGTAGGGGAAGGTTAGCGTTAGTTTGCGGGTAGCGTGGGTTAGGGTTAGGCACCCCTGGGAGTGGTTAGCCTGTGAGGGAGGGAGGGTTAGGTTTAGGCAGCAGGGATGGAGGTTAGAATTAGGCACCTCCGCGGGAGGGTTAGGCACAAATGGGGGAGGTTAGGCTTACACTGCAGACAGGCAAGGTTAGGGGGGGGGGTGGAGAGGGTTAGGCATCAGGCGAAAGGGTTAGGGTTAGGCTGCAGGTGGGGGGAGGATAAGGTTAGGCTGTGGGTAGGGTGGGTTAGGGACCCCTGGGGATGGTTAGGCTACGGGGGAGGGAGGGTTAGGTTTAGGCATCAGGTGGGGAGAGTATGGTTTAGGCGTCAGGCGGGGGGTTAGGTTTAGGCTGTGGGTGGGGGGAGGTTAGGGTTAGACAGCGGGTAGGGTTGGTTAGGGTTAGACACCCTAGGGGGTGGTTAGGCTGCGGGGAAGGGAGGGTTAGGTTTAGGCATCAGGCAGGGGGTTAGTATTAGGCTGCGGGTGGGGAGAGGATAGAGTTAGCCTGCGATTGGGGGGAAGTTAGGGTTAGGCTTTGGGTAGGGTGGGTTAGGCACCCCTGAGAGTGGTTAGGCTGCTGGGAAGGGAGGGTTCGGTTTATGCAGCAGGGACGGAGGTTAGGATTAGGCACCTCCGTGGGAGGGTTAGACACAAAGGGGGGAGGTTAGGGTTAGATTGCAGACAGGCAGGGTTAGGGGGGTGGGTAGAGGAGAGAACACCCCTTACTCACCCCTGTCGGTCTTTTCTGTACTTGTATCCCAGCATTGGTATGACAACCACCGGGATCCCATGCGCTGGGATATCATACTGATCCCTCTATTAGTACACCTCTTAATGCCCAGAGGGAAGGGCGATCCTGAGGCCATGGTTCCCCAGAGGTTTCCCCCCAAGGGGTTTTTTCCTCTCCTGAGTGCTGAAGGATGACTCTTTATGAGTCCAGAGGTGTAGCTTTTATGCCATAATGAGTACCAATCTCATGCCCGTCCCTGCAATGTATAAGAAGTAAAATAATTGCTAATACAATCACTTTACTTCTGGGTTTAGACCCCGGCTGCGCTAGTTCACAAGTGCAATCGTCAGACTGTGTATGTGAGAGTAGACGGTAATGCAGAGGGATCCCAAGGATCCTTCTCCTGGGAATTATTGCATAATGTAGCCTACAGGCTACAAAAGCCATTTAGAAATGGCATTAGCTGCCGGGCCAAGCTCAGAAATGCTTTGCATGCTGGAGCTTGGTGAGTTTCACAGTTTGCCGTAGAAACTTTTGGTGGCTGCTTTTGTGTTCAAAATAGGAGGAATGCAATAGATATCTCAAATATCCATTGAAGACCCCAATACATACATTCAGGGGCTGGTTAATATTTGTGGGCAGCCCCTAAAACCGACTGTTTTTGGAGATGTCTCGCAAATATTATTTATTAAATATTCCACTTAATAAACCTTTTATATTTTAACATAAACTAAAAAATGTTTTATGTATTCATTGACTGAGTCTCCCATCTTTACTGAATGCTAATTTCACAGGGTTCGCAGATTATTACTGATATGACTGTTACCAGGGACGTGCAGTCAGGGGAGGCAGGGGAGGCAGTGCCTCCCCTGTCATTTATGATGAAAATAATACAAGGAAGATACATATGACACATATTATGTGTCATATGTATCTTCGTTATAATACTGTAATAATTTTGAGACATGTGACTAGTATAGGAGGCACTGCTAGCAGTGCCTTCCGTTGTCAGTGTTAATGGGCATAAAGTGAGGGGGCGGGGCCAAGGACTGGGCTGCAAAAGCCCATTGAAAAAACTACGATACAGCGGCACTAGTAGAAGTGCCTCTGGGACAGGGCCTGATATGATTGGACAGCGGATCCAGGGCTGAATCCGCTGGTCCAATCACCCACATGCTGCGGCGTCGCTCACCTCCCTCTCCTCCTGTCCTGTCATCGCAGCGCCGCCGGTGCGTTAACCTCCGTGATCCCGCCGGAATGTGAGGTGGCCGCTGCTACTGATCCACACCTGGTGGAGGGTCGGAGCCTTCCGCCTCCCTCCCCCGTGTAGTTGTCTCCACTGCAGCGGCCCGATGATTACAGAAGCCACCTGCTGCTTCCGCCGGCAAGTGAGGACCTGGAGTCCAGAAGCTGCACGTCTGATCCGAGGTTCGTCTCTCTCTCTCTCTCTCTCTCTCTCTCTCTCTCTCTCCCCCCCCCCCATGGTAAATGTATTTTTATTTTCCTTGTCATAAGTAGCTCATTTCTGTACTCCTTCCTCCCACTTCTCTTTCCCATTCCTTCTGTCTTTTTTTGGGTGGAATGTACTAACCTCCCCCGCAGCGTTAAATGCCTTTTCTGCTCTCCCCAGACATCTCTGTAACCTGGCTCCTCCCCGTCCTGGCACTGCTATTCGCTCTTGTTGTTTCCGCGTCACAGCTACCTCTCCAGATGCTGTGGTATGAGCACATGCATCGTCATTGAATACCAAAGCTCAGCTCGGCATCCGCAATGCTGAGTCCTGAGTGGTTGCGGCAGTGAGGAGGCGGTGCATGTGAACAACAAGAAGCGAATATCAGCGCTGGGATGGGGAGGAGCCAGGTTACAGAGGAGATGTCAGGGGAGTGCAGAGAAAGGCAGTTAACACTGCAGGAGAGGTTAGTACACCCCGCCCTTTCTCAACTGTTTATTCTCTCTCTTTCCTCTCTTGTTTTTTTTTTACTTTTTTCTCCCCTACAGGTCCCCCTATTGGATTCTACTGGAAAAGTGGACGTGATTATCGGCGTGGGATGTAGGTAAGTATGTGTGAGTGCGTAAGTGTGTTTTAATAAATTTTTACTTTCACGGTGTGTGTGTTGTGTTTTTATTTGGGTATTTTTGTTGTTGTAGAACTACAGGTACCAGCGGACCCGTTATTTCCCTGCATGCTGGTACTTGTGGTTCTCCAAGTACCAGCAAGTGGGGGAGGCTTGCTGGGCCTTGTAGTTCCACAACAAAAAACAATATCCTTTTTTATTTACACACTTATGGCTATCAGCCCGGCACCCACTGCCCAGGGGTGCTGGGGACAGCCTCGGGCTTCACCCCTGGCCCTTGGGTGCCTGGAGGGGGGACCCCTTGATTTAAGTGGTCCCCACTCCTCCAGGGAACCCCAGCCAGGGGTGACTAGTTGGGGGGGGGTTAATGCCATGGCCGCAGGGACCAATATAAAAGTGTCCCCCGGCTGTGGCATTATCTCTCTGGCTAGTGGAGCTCGGTGCTGGTTTTAAAAATACGGGAGACCCCCTACATCTTTTGTCCCCCGTAATTTTGGAACCAGGACCGGACTAAGAGCCCGGTGCTGGTTGTCTAAATATGGGGAACCCCTGTCCAATTTTTCCCCCAGTATTTAAACAACCAGGACCAGCTCAAAGAATCTGAGGCTGGTTATACTTAGGAGGGGGGACCCCACGCATTTCTTTTTAAATTTTAACCCATTCACACCCTTTTTCACAGATAAGCATGCACGGATCTCACTGATCCGTGCATGACTATCACAACACACCAGCAAAAAGCTCAATTTTATTACGAATTCCATGCTTTCTCGGAAGTGTTTGACTATTGTCGGCAGTGACTGAGAATGCAGTGATGCAAATTAGTGGCGGAGGGCTGGGTCAGTTGATGGTGGGCGCGTTTGTAAGCCATTGGCTGTGGCAGCGGGCATCAGCTCAGGGGCAGTAGCGGGTATTGGCTCAGCGACGGTAGGGGTCATCGGCAGGATTCGGTGGACATTATGGCTGCAGTGCCTCACCAGCCACTGACCTCACCGCACGCCACTGACTGTTACTCTACTGTCCTGCTGGTGCTCCTGGCCTGCTGTATAGCAGCCAGACATATATTTTATATACAGCACTCTTGGGGAGATGTATCAAGCCTTGGAGAGAGATAAAGTGCAGATGTCCAAACTACCCAATCATCTTCTGTCACTTATCTAGCACAGTACATGAAATGATACCTGTAGTTAGAAGCTTCATTTGATTTGGGCAAATACTCAACTTTATCTCTCTCCACGGCTTGATACATCTCCCGGAAAATATCATGTCTTCGTTTCACTTAATAAGTTAAATAAATTCTTCAATTCATTGTCTTGGAAACAGGGTAAGAAATTCCCAGTATACGAAAATGTTATAAAGGCTTGTCAATACCTCCTGGTACATTTACATTGATTTATCATTCACATTTCTTCCATGCCAGACAGGGGCGGATTGGGAACGTAAAGTGGCCCTGGAAATATTGAAAAGTGGCCTAATATAGGTTGGAGTAAGTCAGCTATAAGCAGGGCCCAACACAAATTGGGCTTAAGCAAATTGTTAGTATTACTCACAGTGATAGTAAGCAAGGCTAATGCAGCATGTTAGGCAGTCACAGCACCAGCAGTAGGATCATGTCACAGGAGGTGGAGATCACACTGGTGGGTGAGGCGTTGCACTGGTAGGCAGTCACATCACCTGCAGGAGAATCATGTCACAGGAGGTGGAGATCACACCAGTGGGTGAGGCATTGCACTGGTAGGCAGTCACATCACCTGCAGGAGAATCATGTCACAGGAGGTGGAGATCACACCAGTAGCTGAGGCATTGTACTGGTAGGCAGTCACAACACCAACAGGAGGATCGTGTCAAAGGAGGTGGAGGTCACACCAGTAGGTGAGGCATTGCACTTGTAGGCAGTCACAGCACCAGCAGGAGGATCATGTCACAGGAGGTGGAGATCACACCAGTAGGTGAGGCATTGCACTTGTAGGCAGTCACAGCACCAGCAGGAGGATCATGTCACAGGAGGTGGAGATCACACCAGTAGGTGAAGCATTGCACTGGTAGGCAGTCACAGCACCAGCAGGAGGATTGTTTCACAGAAGGTGGAGATCACACCAGTAGCTGAGGCATTGTACTGGTAGGCAGTCACAGCACCAGCAGGAGGATCATCTCACAGGAGGTGGAGATCACACCAGTAGGTGAAGCATTGCACTGGTAGGCAGTCACAGCACCAGCAGGACGATCGTGTCACAGGAGGTGGAGATCACACCAGTAGGTGAAGCATTGCACTGGAAGGCAGTGACAGCACCAGCAGGAGGATCGTGTCACAGGACACGATCCAGTAGGTGAAGCATTGCACTGGTAGGCAGTCACAGTACCTAAGGTAGCTACACCCCTATATATAACACATGTAACTGTGACAGGGAAGGTGGCATCTCTCAGCTCTGGGCCCCATAGTAGCTAGCTACACTCCCTGCATCTATGCTAGCTACACCCTTTTATATAACACTTGTAACTGTGACAGGGAAGGTGGCCCCTCTCAGCTCTGCATAGCAGCTGCACTCTCTGCACTTATGGTAGCTATGTCCAGGGGCAGATTGGGAACAAAAAGCGGCCCTGGAAAAATTTGTACTAGTGTGTAAGGTCTAGCCATGGGCATGGCAGCAACACCCTCCCCCCAAGACTTTCCAGATAGTGGGCATGTCCAGCATCAAGGGGGAAGTTAAAAAGAAATAAAATTCAATATTATTAGCACATTATATGATACACCTTCAGAATTTAGGAAACTATGGGGTAATTCCAAGTTGATCGCACCAGTAATTTTTTTAGCAGTTGGGCAAAACCATGTGCACTGCAGGGGGGCAGATATAACATTTGCAAAGAGAGTTAGATTTGGGTGGGTTATATTGTTTCTGTGCAGGGTAAATACTGGCTGCTTTATTTTTACACTGCAAATTAGATTGCAGATTGAACACACCCCACCCAAATCTAACTCTCCTGCACATCTTATATCTGCCTCCCCTGCAGTGCACATGGTTTTGCCCAACTGCTAAAAAATTTCCTGCTGCGATCAACTTGGAATTACCCCCTATATCATTCTTTAGAAATTTATATTTTCTTGCTTATTACACCAACCGTATCCCAATCACTATTCACTCAGTCTTTTATGTCAGCCAAGCAGGCAGGCAGAGCATACACTAGATCATCTGCAATCACAGGCTAAGTGGCAAAGTAATTTTCATACATGCAAATTATTTTGCATCTTATCATTATGTCTATAAAAAGGACCACATGTCCTCAAACAAAACAGGCCCCGCGGGTGTGTCAGCCCACCGGGAATCTTCCCTGTAAACCCTATAGCCAATCCGCCTCTGGTCCCATCTCTCAGCTCCCTTGCCTCTCCAAGCTACTTGAGAAACTTGCCTATACTCGCCTCACACACTTTCTTAACTCATACAACTTATTGGTCCCACATCAATAAGGCTTTCATTCCCAACACTCCACAGAAACAGCACCGACTAAAGTAGTGAATGATCTGGTCACTGCGAAGTCTAAAGGCCATTACTCACTTCTCATTCTCCTATATCTCTCTGCTTTTGATACTGTTGACCACTCTCTTCTCATACACACACTGCAATCCCTAGGTCTTCAGGACACGGCCCTCTCATGGTTCCTATCATACCTATTTAATCACTCTTTCAGTGTCCGTTTCTCTGAATCTACCTCATCTTTGCTACCTCTTTCAGTTGGAGTACCGCAAGGCTGGTCTTAGGTCCTCTGCTTTTCTCGATCTATACCTCATCTCTTGGGAAACTAATCAGCTCTTTTGGATTTCAGTGTCATCTGTACGCAGATGATACTCAAATCTACCTATCCTCCCCTGATTTGTCCCTATCTGTACTAGGCCGTGTCACTGAATGCCTCTCTGCTGTTTCACCTTGGATGTCATCTCGCCACCTCAAGCTTAATATTTCCAAAACAGTTAATTATATTTCCACCAGCCAATAGCAGTTACCAACCTAATATTTATATCACTGTTGAGAACTCTACAATCAACCCTATACCACAAGCTCGCTAGGTGTCATCCTTGACTCTGAACTGTCCTTTGTTCCCAACATTCAATCTGTCTCAAAATCATGTTACATGCATCTAAAAAACATATCCAAAATACGATCATACCTTACACACGACACTGCTAAAACTCTAATCCATGCTCTCCATATCTCCTACATTGATTATTGCAGTAGTCTTCTTACTGGTCTTACCAAGAAGAGACTCTTACCATTCTGAATGCAGCTGCGAGGCTATTACTCACTAGATGTTCATCGTTTTCAGACCCACTTTGTCAGTCCCTCCATTGGTTACCTGTATTCTACCGTATTCAATATAAAATACTTTTACTTACATACAAGGCCATTAACCACACTACACCAACATACATCTTTTCGCTTATCTCAAAATATCTCCCAGCCCGGCCCCTTCGCTCTTCACAAGACCTGCTTCTCTCATCCACACTCATTACTTGCTCATATGCACAATTGCAGGACTTTTTTCAGGCTGCACTCACTCTGTGGAATGCCCTACCATGTACAATAAGACTCTTCTCTAGTCTCCAAACCTTCAAGCATTCCCTGAAAACTCACCCATTCAGACAAGCTTATCAAATTCCAGAACCACTCACATTACCTTCATAAGCTTTCCTATCCAATTATATCACCACTGTATAGTCCACACATACAGTATCCTCTACATATTTTCTCTTTCTTCACTTTCCCTTCATCCTGACCCTGGTCCATCATTGCTGTGTTGTGATATCATGCAGCCCACCAAGAACCTTTGCAATCTGGTGGACAACTATGTGTCACGCTTGGCTGGATTTGAGGATTCGACAGCTGAGTCTTGCCCAAGGAAGTAGTTGACTGCAGATGAAGAAGACGTGGAGGCTGGATATAGTTCCTTCTCATGGAACGAGGGATCAAAATATAACGTAGGCGGAGCTATGAGTCAGTGAGTAGTAGTTCTTGAGAACGAGGTTGAGGGGAAAGAACTGTGGCTTGTGAATGATGACTTAAAGACGAGGTTTGAAGACAAAGAACTGCAGACTGTGGCTTGAAAGTCGAGGCTGTAGATAATGAACTGCGGACCGTGAATGGTGGTTTAAAGACGTGGCTGGAGATAAAGAACTGCGGACTGTGGATTGAAAGACGAGGCTGTAGATAATGATCTGTGGACTGTATATGGTGGTTTAAAGACGTGGCTAGAGATAAAGAACTGCGGACTGTGGCTTGAGAGACGAGGCTGTAGATAATGATCTGTGGACTGTGTATGGTGGTTAAAAGACGTGCCTGGAGATAAAGAACTGCGGACTGTGGCTTGAAAGATGAGGCTGTAGCCCGGGACCATCCGTGCCCAAGAGCTCTTACTGGACCGGGTTTTCCAGGAGCGCTTCCACAGGCGGCAGTAGGTTAGAAACGGCAGGACTGCAGCAGCAAATAAGAAACGGCTAAGCAGAGTCAGGAGTAACCAGGACACGGCAAGAATCCTGGGAGCACAGGCTGAAGCACCTACAACTGGGTTGTAACTTGAAGCACTGGCGTCCCTGTCATAAACCAGCTCCCTTATATAAGGAGAACTCTCCCTGGATTGGCTGGAAAAAACAGGAAGCTTGCACTATGCTTCAGAATTTGATTTCCAACATGGCGGCTCCCAGTAATGCAGACCTTCTGTATAAACCACATAGCTCCCTGCCCCTGGTCTCCTAGCAACCGCCTAAGTGAGAGAGACCGCTGCAGCGGCATCCCGCCGCCACGAGCAGACCCCCCACCGCCGCCTACCGCTGCACATGGACCCGGTGCGCAGCCCTCCTCTGCCGCTGCCCACAAGCTGCCTGCACAGCAAACCCCGTGGCCCCGGCGTGCCGGTAAGACCCCGGACGCTGACAGTACCCCCCCTTTTGAGGGTGGACTCCGGACACCTATATGGTTTCCTCAGGTCCATATCCCTTCCAATCAACGAGATACTGGAGGTGACCATATCGTCTGCGGGAGTCGAGGATCTTGTGAATCTCAAATTCATCTCCTTGTGCTGATTGGATCTTGGGAGATTTAGGCAGAGCAGCTCTGAAACGATTGAGTACCAACGGTTTTAAAAGAGAAATATGAAATGCATTAGGGATTCTTAAATGCGGAGGCAACTTCACCTTGTAAGTCACAGGATTTAATACTTTCTCGATTGGGTAGGGCCCAATAAACCTGGGAGCAAACTTTTTAGTAGGTACCTTCAGCCTCAGGTTACGTGTGGAAACCCAAACTCAATCTCTCACCTTAAGACTTGGTACAGCCTTTCGCTTAAGATCTGCATAGGTCTTATACCTCTTGGATGTCTTAAGCAAAGCCTCGTGAACTTGTCTCCAAGTTTTGGGGAATTGTCGAAGTGCTAATTCTGCGGCAGGAACCTCAAGTGTAGGTAGAAGTTGGAAGTCAGGAACCTTTGGATGAAAACCATAGTTTATGTAGAATGGAGAAGATTTTGTAGCAGAATGGTAGAGATTGTTATGAGCAAATTCTGCGAATGGGACAAAGTCCAGCCAGTCGTCCTGAGAGGAAGACATAAATAAACTTAAAAATGTCTCCAGGTCCTGGTTCACTCTCTCCGTCTGACCATCTGTTTGGGGATGATACCCTGAGGAGAAATTCAGTTTCACACCAAGATCAGAACATAGGGATCTCCAAAACTTGGCCACAAACTGAGGACCTCTATTTGATACAATATCCTGCGGTAGACCATGGAGTCAGAAGATCTCTGCTATGAACAATTTTGCCAGCTGGGATGCTGATGGGAGACCAGACAGAGGAACAAAGTGTGCCATTTTAGAGAACCAGTCAACTACGACCCACACAGTATTTCGTCCGCCAGAAACAGGTAAATCGGTAGTAAAGTCCATAGAGATATGCGTCCATGGTTTTTGCGGCACCGGTAATGGGTGGAGTAAACCAGATGGATTGCCTTTTGGACTTTTATGTTGGGCACACTTCGGACAAGCAGCTATAAACTCTTGAACATCTGTCCTGAGTCGAGGCCACCAGTGAGAACGCTGACTGAATTTGAAAATTTTTGACCACCTGCATGGCCCATAAAGGAGGAGGAGTGAGCCCATGTAAGGAGTTTCTTATGAAGATTCGGGGCGACGAATATTCTCCCAGGAGGAGGAAGTGGAGAAGTACTAGTTGCTGAGAAAGAGGTGGATTCCAAGATAAACTGTTCCTTTGAATGATCAGTGGGTTCTTCAGAACTTAGTGAACGAGATAGTGCGCCTGCTTTTCTATTGAGAGAACCTGGTTGGTAACTAAGTTTGAAGTTGAAACGGGTAAAGAAGAGTGCCCATCTTGCTTGGCGTGGGTTCAGACATCGAGCTGATTGTAGCTATAGGAGGTTCTTGTGATCCGTGGTTACCGAGATTGGATGCTGAGCTCCCTCCAACAGATACCTCCACTCCTCAAAGGCTAATTTAATCGCCATGCCCAAGGGCTCTTAATGAACCGGGATTTCCAGGAGCGCTTCCACAGGCGGCAGTAGGTTAGAAACGGCAGGACTGCAGCAGCAAATAAGAAACGGCTAAGCAGAGTTAGGAGTAACCAGGACACGGCAAGAATCCTGGGAGCACAGGCTGAAGCACCTACAACTGGGTTGTAACTTGAAGCAGTGGCGTTCCTGTCATAAACCAGCCCCCTTTTATAAGGAGAACTCTCCCTGGATTGGTTGGAAAAAACAGGAAGCCTGCACTATGCTTCAGAATTTGGTCTCCAACATGGCGGCTCCCAGTAATGCAGACCTTCCGTATAAACCACATAGCTCCCTTCCCCTGGTCTCCTAGCAACCGCCTAAGCGAGAGAGACCACTGCAGCGGCATCCCGCCGCCACGAGCGGTCCCCCCACCGCCGCCTACCGCTGCACACAGACCCGGTGCGGCAGCCCTCCTCCGCCGCTGCCCACAAGCTGCCTGCACAGCAAACCCCGCGGCCTCGGCATGCCGGTAAGACCCCAGACGCTGACACTATGCAATAGATAGTCATAGCACCTATCCTTCTGTATAAATGCCTATTTCCCCATAGATTGTAAGCTTGCAAGCAGGGCGGTCTTCCTACCTCTGACTGTTTGTTATTACCCAGTTTTGTCTTATCATTGTGTCCAGTTGTAAAGCACAATGGAATTTGCTGCGCTATATAAGAAACTGTTAATAAATAATAATTAAATAAATAAACTTCAGCTACTTCTAAAACAGGTTCTCTACACCACATGAACTGAAGAACAGAGAAAACATGTCCTTATATAAGTCAATGAATTAATTATTCTGAAGTGTTTCCTGCCTTTAATGTGAAATAATGTTTCATTTAGTGTACAAATTAAATGTTTAGGTACAAAAGATGTTTTGAGTGCTATAATTTTTTCCTAGCAGATAATAGAAATGCTACATAATGAATTCTTGTCATCTATAATGAATGCCAATAATTTGCAACACTATTTTGTTTTATAGCAAATTTACAGCCGTGTGAATGGCAAAGTACATGGGAGCTTACAATGGAATAAATTAATGAAAAGATTGCAAGGTTGTAAAAATGAGGGAAATTAATGAAACCTGGTGTGTTTTCATCTGCTTAAATTATTCATTATAATAAGTGATAATGAAAGAAACTGTCCTTACTCAACATAGATATAGTTTCATATTCAGTATTCGATTAAAATATTAAAAATCAAAAGACAGTAAGAGTGTAATAAAATATATTTCTGGTCATACAGTACAAGACCTGTAAGACCTCACATTGGGGGTAATTCCAAGTTGATCGCAGCAGTTAATTGTTTAGCAGTTGGGCAAAACCATGTGCACTGCAGGGGAGGCAGATATAACATGTGCAGAGAGCGTTAGATTTGGGTGGGTTATTTTGTTTCTGTGCAGGGTAAATACTGGCTGCTTTATTTTTACACTGCAATTTAGATTGCAGATTGAACTCACCACACCCAAATCTAACTCTCTCTGCACATGTTATATCTGCCTCCCCTGCAGTGCACATGGGGGGTCATTCCGAGTTGTTCGCTCGCAAGCGGATTTTAGCAGATTTGCTCATGCTAAGCTGCCGCCTACTGGGAGTGAATCTTAGCATCTTAAAATTGCGAACGATGTATTCGCAATATTGCGATTACACACCTCGTAGCAGTTTCTGAGTAGCTCCACACTTACTCGGTATCTGCGATCAGTTCACTGCTTGTCGTTCCTGGTTTGACGTCACAAACACACCCAGCGTTCGTAGCGTTTTTTCCCACACGCCCATAAAACGGCCTGTTTCCGCCCAGTAACACCCATTTCCTGTCAATCACATTACGATCGCCAGAACGATGAAAATGCCGTGAGTAAAATTCCTAAGTTTACTTGGCGCAGTCGCAGTGCGGACATTGCGCATGCGCATTAAGCGGAAAATCGCTGCGATGCGAAGATTTTTACCGAGCGAACAACTCGGAATGACCCCCATGGTTTTGCCCAATTTCTAACAAAAATCCTGCTGCAAATTTACATATTGGAGCTGATTGGCTGGTTCGTTTATCACCTTGCACATATCACTGGTTTATCACTTCCTTATGCCTTCTCCAGGTTAATACATCTGCCCCAGTGTCCCTTACAGTTATACACCAATTGTGCTGCCAGTACTCCTACACCCTGTTGCTGTTTCCAACAATGCTCCTTAGAGTTATACACTTGTGCTGCCAGTGCTCCTACACCCTGCTGCTGTTTCCCACAATGCTCCTTACAGTCATACACCCATTGTGCTGCCAGTGCTCCTACACCCCGGTGCTGTTTCCCACAATGCTCCTTACAGTCATACACCCATTGTGCTGCCAGTGCTCCTACACCCTGCTGCTATTTCCAACAATGCTCCTTACAGTCATACAACCATTGTGCTGCCAGTGCGCCTACACCCAACTACAGTTTCCCACAATGCTCCTTACAGTCATACACCCATTGTGCTGCCAGTGCTACTACACCCTGCTGCCTGGTTAGCAGGATTCAATCCTGAATTCCGAACCTCTGACCCTCGATGAGGTGAGAAATCTGTAGCCACCAGAGAAGGGAGATCCTGGCTTTTGGCGACAGATGGATCCTCTGGTGCATGTGAAGATGCGATCTGGACCATTTGTCCAACAGTTCGAGCTGGAAAGGTCTTGCGTGAAACCTTCTGTATTGAAGTTCCTCGTAAGAGGCCACCATTTTCCCCAGAAGGCGAATGCATAGATGCACCGATATCTGGGTTGGCTTCAGGACATCCCGAGCCATTGAATGGATTACCAATGCCTTTTCCAATGGACGGAACACTTTCTGCAACTTCGTGTCCGGTATCATTCCCAGGAATGGGAGCCTCCGTGTTGGCTTTAGGTGAGATTTCAGAAGGTTCAGAATCCACCCGTGATCCTGGAGAAGTTTGGTTGTGAGACAAATGCTGTCCAGCAAACTCTCCTTGGATGGCGCCTTAATCAGAAGATTGTCCAGGTACAGAATTATGTCCACTCCCTGCTTGCGGAGTATAAACATAATCTCTGCCATCACTTTGGTGAACACCCTCGGTGCCGTGGAGAGACCAAATGGCAGGGCCTGGAACTGGTAGTGACAGTCTTGCAGTGCAAACCATAGATAAGCCTGATGAGGCAGCCAGATCGGAATGTGAAGGTACGCATCCTTGATATCCAAAGACACTAGGAATTCCCCTTCCTCCAGACCTGAGATCATTGCTCCCAGAGACTCCATCTTGAACTTGAACACTCTTAAGAACGGGTTCATGTACTTGAGGTTCAGAACTGATCCTACCGAACTGTCCAGCTTCGGTACTACAAACAAGTTGGAATAGTACCCCTTGTTGAACAGATGAGGTGGAACTGGAACAATGACTTGAGTCTGTACCAGTTTTTGGATGGCATGCTGTAAAGTTATACTTGCCTCTTGTGAAGATGGTAAGCCTGATTTGAAGAATCTGTGAGGCGGGAGCTCTTCGAACTCCAGTCCGTAGCCCTGGGAAATAAGATCTATGATCCAGGGATCCTGGCACAAATTTGACCAGATGTGACTGAAGAATTTTAGTCGGGCTCCCACCTGACAGTCCTCCAGCCTGAGCTCTGTTCCTGAGCACCTGCAGTTGCTGGTTTGCGTGGTTTACCTCTTGCACCTCTGGAGGCCGTATAAGCACCTCAGGATTTTCCCTTAAACTTGGCTGCCCGAAAGGACTGTAAATTTGAAGCTGAATAAGCTTACCTAGCTGGGGGAGCTGCGGAAGGTAGATACGTAGATTTACCTCCAGTAGCTTTGGAGATCCATTTGTCTAGTTCGTCTCCAAACAAGGCCTCTCCTGTGAATGGTAGGCCTTCCACTGGAGTCTGCATCAGCAGTCCACTGGCATAGCCACAAGCCCCTGCGTGCTGACACTGCCATAGCGGTGGTGCGTGCATTAAGCAAACCAATCTCTTTTATGTCTTCCACCATAAAGTTCTCAGAGTCCTGTATATGCTGCAGGAGTAAAACAACATCCCCTTTAAAGAAGGAATCTAACCCTTCAATTAGGTTACCTGACCATTTAGCAATGGCTTTTCTGCTGCGGGGTACACTGGGCTCCACAAGTCTGGACAATGGGGTGTAGAGTAGGATCTTGATCCGAGGCACTAACAGGCTCAAAGCTTTGACTGTTCCCAGAATGCACAGAGCCGCCTCCTCTATAACCCCGCCTCCCAGCACAGGAGCTCAGTTTGTCAGTTGGTGCTGCAGTAAGCAGGCACTTAACAGAGGGGCTCCTCCAGGTAGCCCTAAGAAAAGCTTTTTATGAGGTAAAAAGTGAAGACTTCAAGGGCAGCAGCAGGGGTAGATGTCTTCTGACATTCTCTGCTGCAGCTCCAGCTCTCCCCAGCGGCGCTGTACACTCCCGAGCCCTGGTTGCCGGGTACCTACAGCGGAGGCTCCGGTTTTCTTCACGTTAGGCACACACGGCTGGGGCTCTCCAGGATCGTGTGGCCGCGCTTCGGGAGGTGGTAAATGGGTCCCACTCGCGGGACCCGGTCTTTATCGCGATCCGGCGCGGTCAGTGGGAGGCGGGCCACGCGCGCTGGCGGTGGACACTGTGGATACAGGCGATCCCACTAGATCACCAGGGCATGGGCGCAGGTCAGGTTTTCTCTTAAAACCGATTTTAATTTCGCCCACAGTACCCGGTGGTTTTGCCAGCAAGAGGGATAAGGCTTAGACCTGAAGCCCCTCCCCCAGCCCCAGGGCGCCATTTCCAGCAAGTGTTCCCGCCCTGGAGCTGCATCTCTGTCTTTCCTCACTCCCTGTCAGTGTCTGCGGCGCCATTACTCCTCAGCTCACTGTTCCTGGGACTGCTTGGGCAAATCCTCCTATGTAAAGCCGCCTGGTTGTCAGTGCTGTGACTTTACATGACACTTAAGTATTCTACCTGCCTTTTTAGTCAGTGTTAGTAAGAAAGAGTGCATTTAGTCGGGGGTTTATAGTACAATTACCCTGTGATATACATCCAGTTTCTTACTGTGTAGTGTTATATCTATTGACTATATAGCTGTGTAATAACCTCTGCATTGTACAAACTGTGATTATTTGTGGGTGCATTGATAGCTGAGTAGTGTCCATCTCGTGTCTTTCACTCAACTTGCTATCCCTATATTCTATAACCTGAGGGGGCTTGGTGCGTCAGGTGTTATTTAATATAGGATTTTCACAAAGATATACTGTATTACATATTTTTCTCTGTGATTTAGTCACCATATCTCTCCTTTATCTCTGCTGGTGCTGACTACACTGCGCAGGGGTTTGGGTTTAGGGATATAGTGCTGCTAATAATTGTACTGTGTTACCTCATACTGCAAGTTATATCATGTCTGCTTCTGAGGGTAACGGTTCTGGGGCGGAACACACTGCTGGTGTTGCTGAAGCCACAGGCACATATGGGGAGAATATAGCAGCTGTGGGCTCTGGTTCTGGGGGCTCCTTGCCCCCCAGTGGGACTGTGGCAACGGAGGCACATACTGACCCTCCATGGGCCGCTTTTTCCACGCTTCTGCATACGCTAGTTCATAAACTAACACCCCCTATGGGACCCCCAATGCCGGTACAACCGTATGTGGTCCCTGCAGCTAACCCGCCGTGGGCGGAAAGGCTTCCATGAAGGTGCTTCCATGCTGGAAGTGAATGTCCTCATTTAGATGGTGATTGCTGGGTCCCCCCACCTGCACCACTTCTGCTCTTCAAGACCGCCACCTTGTGTCTGAACCAGCCCGGAATCCACCATCAAACTTTCGTCCACCCTAATGAGGATAATCACAGCAATCACCATCTAAATGCGGACATTCACTTCCAGCATGGAAGCACCTTCATGGAAGCCTTTCCACCTCTAATACGGTGATCGGTAACTATCAAATAACCGAACTGTGTCAATCTGTGAACAAACCTCTGAGGGACTTGTGGCTATACCAGGGCATCCATTTAGGAACAGACACATATGGTCTAATATATAGATGGAGATGAATTCATCTAGGTGCACAATTGTATTTTCATCAGTTAATTCTGAGGAGTGAATAATATTCACATTTTATTTGTTTTTTAATAAATTGACAAAGAATTTTAATATATAGTTAATAACTGTTTCTTTCAATCACTTCAATCATAGCGCTGCCCACCCTATACACATTTTTCCTGTTACCCTCAGGAGTGACTCTCCTGTCCATCGGCAGCAGCTTGGTGCAGTAACTCTTACTGAGCGCCTGTTCTTCTTTTTAGAAGGTACCTTTGCATATAACCCGCCGTGGGCGGATGATTTATCTGCTTAATTAAAGAAGTTGAACCAGTCCCTGACTACTAAAAAGTCTGACCAACGCTCGCCTAAGTCCAAGAGGTCCTCTAAGCGAGCGCTCGTCTCCTCACAATCCACTTCTGTCACTGACACCTTGTCTGATGAAGACAGCACATACACTGACCCCACAGGTTCTGACTCAGATACGGCTGATGGGGAGGGTAGTTCACATGTGGATGTTCCTGATCTTTTGGAGGCTATCAAGTTAATTCTGCAGATTACAGATGATCCCGAGCCATCCGTTCCTCCTAAGAAACCAGATAGGTTCAAGCGTCAGAAGGTGATTAAACAAGTTTTACCTCACTCTGACCACCTAGTGTATATACGTCAGGAACCCTGGCAAAGCCCGGGTACGAAGTTTGTGCCTCAAAAGAAGATGCTGGCTCGCTATCCCCTCACACCAGAGCTGTCTAAGAAATGGGAAACGCCTCCTCCAGTAGACTCACATGTGGCTAGGATGGTGGTTTCCTCAGGTCTACCTGTCACTACCGTCACGTCTCTAAAAGAGCCTACGGATAAACGTGTCGAGGGTTGTCTAAAAGCGATTTATACCCTCACGGGTGCTGCACAAAGGCCCACTATTGCAGCTACATGGGCGAAGCAGAGGCTATTGAAGCATGGGCCTTGGAGTTAGAGGCTGAAATCTCCTCTAACCATGCTAGACAATGCTTGTCATATTTTGTCACAGCTTCTCGCTATATTAAAGAGGCGGCTTCTGATGCCGGTATCCTAGCAGCCAAGGCCTCTACTACGTCAGTACTGGCTCTCAGGATGTTGTGGCTGAGAGCCTGGTCTGTGGATCTGGACTCTAGAAAAAACCCTGGAGGTACTCCCTTTCAAGGGGGATATTCTGTTTGGGGAGAACTTAAATAAGAAAGTGGCTGACTTGGCTACTGCCAAAACTGCCTGTCTGCCTAATACAGCTCCTTCTGTGTCGAAGGCCAAAGGCACGTCCTTTCGCCCCTTTCATCCTTCAGGTAAAGCAAAAGGTCAGGCGTACCATAAGCAGGCCCGCACTTCCAAACCTGGTAAGCCGAACCCCAAAAGAGCCTGGGCTGCCCGTCAGCCAGCAGCCAAGACCGATAAGCCTGCCGCATGACGGGGCGGGCCTCCCCCTGGGGGATCCCAGGGTGGGGGGCCGGCTTCTAGGGCAGTGCCGTTTCTAGCGGCGGGCGAGCCGTGCAACCGCACGGGGCGCCCGCCGCGGCACTTTGTGACTACTCCTCTCCTCCCTCTCTCTTCCACCCGACCCGAGCGCTCCTGCTCGGGGGGCGGGGCTTCGCGGAATGACGCGTTTGCGTCGTGACGTCACGACGCAAACGCGTCATTCCGCGAAGCCCCGCCCCCCGAGCAGGAGCGCTCGGGTCGGGTGGAAGAGAGAGGGAGGAGAGGACTGGAGATAACCATCGACGGAGGAGGCGGCCGGCGCGCGGGACCCGAAGAGCGGCAAGTTGTAAGTACTCTCTCTCTCTCTCTCTCTCCCCCCCCCCTTCCCCCCACTTGACACCTGCCGCATTGTGTAAAATGGGGATACCTGCCGCACTGTGTAAAATGGGGATACCTGCTGCACTGTGTAAAATGGGGGCACCTGCCGCACTGAAAATGGGGGCACCTGCCGCACTGAAAATGGGGGCACCTGCCGCACTGTGTAAAATGGGGATACCTGCCGCACTGTGTAAAATGGGGGCACCTGCCGCACTGTGTAAAATGGGGATACCTGCCGCACTGTGTAAAATGGGGATACCTGCCGCACTGTGTAAAATGGGGATACCTGCCGCACTGTGTAAAATGGGGACACCTGCCTGCGTACTGTGTAAAATGGGGATATCTGCCTGCGTACTGTGCAAAATGGGGACACCTGCCTGCCGCACTTTGTTAAATGGGGACACCTGCCTGCCGCACTTTGTTAAATGGGTACACCTGCCTGCCACACTTTGTAAAATGGGGACACCTGCCTGCCGCACTTTGTAAATGGGGACACCTGCCTGCCGCACTTTGTTAAATGGGTACACCTGCCTGCCACACTTTGTAAAATGGGGACACCTGCCTGCCGCACTTTGTAAATGGGGACACCTGCCTGCCGCGCTGTGTAATATGGGGACACTTGCCTGGTGTAATGTGTAAAAAGGGGACTTTTTTATTTTTATTTTTTCCCCCGTGGTGGGTGTGATATCAGACGAGGCCACGCCCACTGTAATGAGACCACGCCCATTTTAATCAGGCCACGCAGCCTTGTCGGGAGCGCGCGCGCCTTCGGCGCGCGCATGCGTTTTTTCTGGCTATATGGGGGGGGCACGCAATTTTTTTTTATAGCAATGGGTGGGGGGGGGGGCGCATTTTGAAATCTCGCACTGGGAGCCAAATTGTCTAGAAACGGCCCTGTTCTAGGGTATACCCAGGAATGGTTGAAGACCACTTCAGATGCCTGGGTACGGGAAGTCGTCATTCGAGGTTACGCCATAGCCTTCAAAAACCGACCCCCTCATCGATTTTGCCAGACAGACGTCCCGTCAGACCAGACAAAGGCAAAAACTCTGCATTCATTGATACAGACCCTCCTGGATACAGGAGTCGTAGTACAGGTGCCTCTTTCTCAGAGGGTCCGGGGGTACTATTCTCTGCTGTTTCTAGACCGAAACCGAATGGGTCCTCCCAGCCCATTCTCAACCTCAAGGCACTGAACAAATTTGTGAAGGTTTCCAAGTTCCGTATGGAAACCCTTCACTCTATAGTTCTGGCCTTGGAACCTGGGGACTACATGGTCTCCCTGGACATACAGGATGCTTAACTGAATATTCCTATAGCAGTGTCACATCAGCAATACCTGAGGTTCGCTATTGGCAACCTCCATTACCAGTTTCGGGCGTTACCTTTTGGTTTAACAACGGCTCCACGAGTCTTCACCAAAGTTATGGTGGTGATGACGGTGGTACTCCGCCGTCAAGGGGTCAGGATACTGCCGTATCTGGATGACTTGTTAATCCTGGCAAATTCCCCAGATCTTCTCCTGCGTCATCTGGATATGACGGTCCGGTTTCTACAAGCCCACGGGTGGCTCATCAACTGGAAGAAATCCTCCCTGGTCCCTGCTCAGAGCATGGTGCATCTGGGAGCGCTGTTGGACATTCACAACCAGAGGTTGTTCTTGTCTCAGGAGAAAGTCCTGAAACTTCAGGACAGGATTCGTTGCTTCCTTTCTCGTCCGCAAGTGTCAATACATTCGGCAATGCAGGTGCTGGGCCTCATGGTGTCCGCATTCGACATGGTGGAGTATGCTCAATTCCATTCTCGCCCC